>NC_062547.1:91003028-91305125 GCF_016906955.1 Phacochoerus africanus
AAATTCCACAAATGACAAGGCTCACCAGTAAAGGTATATATACAGTAAAGATACAAATCATCCATGTACAATTTTACCATCAAAATCAGAAATCATGAGAAGAGGTGGGTACAAATGCAGGACACTGGAGATGACCTTGCAATTAAGAGAATAGCAACTTAAAACAATCTCATATACATATAGACTCTTATATCAAAACTTCAGAATAACTGCAAACCAAAAATCTACAATTGATACACAAACAAGGAATCTCTGGAGAAGAAATATATCTCATAGTAAATAAGTGCATAATCCACCATGAAGGGGGTCATTTGACATCATTCTTGGAATGCTGAAGTCTTCTTAGATCTGATTCTGATTTCCTCTCCATAAAAGAATTTATGATAATTATAATTAAATAATGCAACTGTACAATTAAATAATGCAACTGTACAATTAAATAATGCAACTGTACAGTTCTACAATTGTATTATTAATAACCATTTCTCTCTATGGTAAAATGTAAGGTCTATAATGTCTTGTTTATCATATCACCTAGAATGGTGTAATGCCTATATTGAAGAATGAATAAGATGTAACAAATGGTTAGGACATATTTATATAGTTACTCTGTTTTTTAACCAATTTATGCATTTTATATTTGACATATTTTCAAAAAAAAGAAAAATTATCTATCATGAAAGTGAAAATCATGGCTTGCCATATGAAGTAAATAACATGTTTTTATTGCTACTAGTTACACAGTATAATTTTTAGCAGTGTTCTCATCCTAGATGACAGAAATCACCATCACACGCTAAATAAATGCATGGGCTGTGGATTAAAAAAAGAGAGAGGAAGTTTGAGCCAAGTCTGCAGTGAAGAGGTTCAGATATCTCATAAAGTATCAGATCAAACCAGTCTTTGGGAATTTAGGGCAGTTTACTTTTGGCAAAGTCCAGTTTCCTGTTCACAAGAGCAATGGCTTCATATTATTTTTTAAACATCAAATAGGCTTTTTTAGGACCTCATTTTGATAAGTTCTGATGGGTAATCAGAAATACATGGATTAACTCTGCTTTCAAATAAACATGGGTTTAGCAATTAAAGAGAAGAAAGCTTGGCTCAGTGTGATCTGAGTCCTGCCAAACTCTAAACATGGGACTCGACAGTTCAGGGGACAGGACAAGAACATGTGGATGAATGAGGCCTCCTCCACTATTAGCTTAATAAGCTTCACGTCGTCCTTTTGTTCTCAGCTCTGTCCTGGGGTATAAGCAGACTCTCAGTGCCAGTATATTAGAGACTGTCCACCAACACCCAGCAACACCTGCGTGGCAGAGATTTGGATGACTGAGAGTGTGCCAGCAATTATGTATTTAGATGTCTTCCTACATACCTGACTAGCTTTCCCTTCACCGACCCATGCAGTGTGATGAGCAAGGGTGTGGTCTCTGGAACCAGATTCCAATCCCAGCTCAGCCACTTCCTCCTTGTGTGGCCTTGAGCATTTTACTTGACCTCTCTGCTTATCTATAAAATGGGAACAATAATACTGCCAGTTTTATAAGATTGCTATAATGATTTCATGAGGTAATAAACAGGTGCCCAATAGATGTTAGTTGTTATTGCTGTCGAACTATTTAAATTCTGAAGATTTGACTAAAATGTTTCAAAAATCATGTCTCAGGCTATTAAGAATAGACAGCACTGTTAACTCTAATGATGGGATATTTCCAGAGAGCTGTATTAGAAAAGCATTAGCACTTTGAAAGGCCACCTTTTATTCTTTTTTATAAAAGTATAGTTGATTTACAGTGTTGTGCCAATTTCTGCTGTACAGTATAGTGACTCAGTTTTGTCTGTGTGTACATATATATATATAATTTTTCTCATACTATCTTCCATCATGTTCTACCCCAAGAGATTGTATAGTTCCCTGTGCTGTACAGCAGGATCTCATTGCTTATCCATCTAAATATAAGAGTTTGCATCTACCAACCTCAAATTCCCCATCCATCCCACTCCCTCTCCCTCCCCCCTTGGCAACCACAAGTCTGCTCTCCATGTTTCGTTTCTGTTTTGTAGATAGGGTCATTTGTGCCATATTTTAGATTCCACATTTAAATGATGTCACATGTTATTTGTCTTTCTCGTTCTGACTTCACTTAGTATGAGAATCTCTAGTTGCATCCATGTTGCTGAAACTGCCATCATTTCATTCTTTTTATGGCCAAGTAATATTCCATTGTATATATATACGACATCTTATTTATCCCATTCATTTGTCAATGGACATTTAGGTTGTTTCCATGTCTTGGTTATTGTGAATAGTGCTAAAATGAACATAGGGGAGCATGTATTTTTTAAATGAAAGTTTTGTCCAGATGTATGCCCAGGAGTGGGATTGCTGGATCATATGGTAGTTCTATATTTAGTTTTCTGAGGACTCTCCATACTGTTTTCCCTAGTGGCTGTGCCAATTTATATTCCTACCAGAAGTTCAGGAGAGTTCCCATTTCTCCACACACTCTCCAGCATTTATAATTTGTAGACTTTTTGATGACAGCCATTCTGACTGGTGTGAGGTGGTTCCTCATTGTAGTTTGTAATTTCTCTAATAATTAATGATGTTGAGCATCTTTTCCTATGCCTATGGCTAGCTATATGTCTTCTTTGGAGAAATGTCTATTTAGGTCTTCTGCCCAATTTTTAACTGGGTTGTTTGCTTTTTGTTGTTGAGTTGTATGAGTTGTTTGTATATTCTAAGGATTAGGCCCTTGTCAGTAGCAGCCTTTGTGAAGACTTTCTCCCGTTCTGTAGGTTGTCTTTTCATTTTTTATTTCATGGTCTCCTTTGCTGTGCAAAAGCTTTTGAGTTTAATTAGGTCCCATTGGTTTATTTTTGTTTTTATTGTCATTATTCTAAGAGGTGCATCAAGCAAGATGCTCCTGTGATTTGTCAACGTGTGTTCTGCCTATGTTTTCCTCTAGGAGTTTTATAGTATCTAGGAAAGGCCGGTTTGATAAGAGACCAATATGGTATTGCTGCTACTCTCAGCACTCTGAGGAATAGATTTACATTCTTTAGAAAGAAATCAAATTAACTAGAGTTTACGTTGTCAGCAAAAATACTGATAAGGTAATGAGTTTAAAATTAGGAAGATAAGGATTTTTCTTAAAGGCTAGTCTGCATTAGTAAAGTAGATGCTTGATATGCATTTAGATAAATATTTCCCAAAGTTTGTCCTATGGAACACAAGCCCTATAAGATTTCCCTTGCAAAAAGGATCCTATGGTCCAATACATTTGGGAAATGGTGAATTCCATTATGCCACCTTGGAAATTCACAATGTTACCTTAGCTTATTAAAGTCTCTGGTTAGTTCTGTGATAAAGAAACCTATTTAAATTAACCCAGTATTTCCCAAAGTCATCTGACTTTGGATAACTTTGGGAAATACTGGTTCTTTACCAGGAGAATTTTCTTTGGGCCACAATCAGAAAAGGGCTGGTGTATGTAACCTAAAGAAAGAATCATGGTTTCATTGTGCAAACCCAGACATTCTAGAAGATTGGATTTTTTTCAAAATCATGCAGATTGCTACCCCAATTGTTGGGTTCAAATTATTTGGTAGAGTAAACCTGCTTTGTTCTACTACAGATTTGTGACTTAGGCTGTCTTTCTTCATCTGATTATAGAGAAATTGAAATTTCTGCAGCTAACTTCTCAATAGCTGAACCTCAGTGCTTTTAGTTTCATCCACTTAGACAAATATTATTTCTCCACTGTGTTTCCTTAGCATGTGAAGTAATTTGGAGCAAGGATTTATACATTCAGACTATGTGGACCTGATAAAAGCTAGTAGTTAAAGATCCATGGAAATTGTAGACCCAAGGCCATGAATTGAATGACAAAATGCCAGACCTTCTGTCACTGTGAAGAAAAGGCCCTCCCTCCATTAATCAATAGAGCAGAGGGGATTCATCCCTGGAAAACCCCAGGAATGAGGGACTTATGCATCTATCACAGGGCAGAGATGCTCAGATTTTTTCTTTCCAGGCCCTTACAATCAGTGTCAGAGTCCTTGGGTAAGGAGGCATCCATGAAGACCAAGTCAAACAAATGCCAGACCTTTCAGAATATTGAAATAAAGCACCCCATTTTTTGACCTATCCTGTGGATTAACAATCAGGGGTGACATTCATGGAGCACAAACACAGACTTTACTCTGTTCAGAGCTGGGGCTACAGGACAGGAGAGGAAAACACCAGGCTATTCACAGTAGAAGAGCAGTGTTTTCCCGATGCTCATGTCTTCTCCAAGCTGTGGCAATAACAAGGGCAGTGGTGTCTGGAAACTTCAGGAAGTTCTTCTACTCAATCCATGTGGATGGCACATTGGGGATAGTGATCTGGCATCAGGAGTCATATGAGGCAGGACAGCACTTGAAATACCCTTGAACCTTTTGACTCTAGCTACAACAGTGTTCACATTCTACCTTCTACCCGACTTCCATATGTGAATCTGTTTTCCCCACTAACTGCATGTGCCTGAAGATCAGATCTGGGTTCTTTGTGTAATGCCTGCTGCTCTGAGCACAGTACACTTCACAGAGCAAGTACTTAAGCAGATCCATGTGGAATTAAATCCATATCTCAGATCTTTCTTTTAACTTATCCTGGGCGAGGTGTGCAGTCACAAAGAGAATAAGACAGGCACCAATACAGCACGAGTGGCCAGTGTACTCAAATGTGGTAAGAATGGGGTGCCAGACATGCTCGGCAGAAGGTGAAACCAGCGGCAGGAGGAGGGATGTGCAGGAGTGCCTAACAGAAGTCTCATGGTAAAATTGTTCACCTTGCTTTTATCTTGGGGTAGACGCTTATTCCAGAGATTCATGGGAACAGAGTGAAATCCCAAGACCCACATGGGTTGGGAGGTCTGCTCTGTCACATAGCAACTACAGTTCAAGGCTCTGTGGTAGATTCTGGGGCTCATACATTGTCCTTGCCCCTAAGGATCTCAGAGTTCAGGAGGGAGAAGCAGACAAGTAAACAGTGGATGTGTATAATAAGACGTAGAGTGTACAAGGTAGGATAAGCCCTCTAAAACACACCTTTTGGTGAAACAAGGACATTAGTGGCAATCTAAATGATTGCTGAGTGGAAAGGGCATACTAGCCAGAAGGGACCTCATTGATGAAGAAAAGGAGGTAAACTACTACCCTGGCTGTTGGGCAGGGACAGCGAGGAGTTGAGGACCCCAAAGCATGAGTGATGGGTATTGGCACAAGGCTGGAAAAGTAAAAAGACAAATTCATGGAGGTCTTTGCCTGCCTCCCTCAGGGAGGAGTCAGAGTCCCTGACCACCCTTCTTCTGGATCTGCAATGATTCATACATGAATTTTTAAAAGATCACTGCTGCATGCCAGAAACTATTATAAACTACTGGAGGGAGGTACCATTATTATTCCCACTTTATAGCTGAAAAAATAGAGGCTTGGAATGATTTAGGAAACTCCTCCAAAGTCACACAGCTAAGAACTGATGTAATTGGATCCCTGAGAAACACAGTTATTTAAGAGTTGGACAGCTGACTAGAAACTGGGGAATAATACTGGAAGAAGGAGGCCAGAGACATTAGTGGACAATAAGAGAGTTTGAGGAGAGATTAAAGGCTGAAAGATGACAAAGGAAAACAATTCTTTAATTTTGAAGTTTCATTTACCTTTTTAAGACCTTTTTCAGTGATATTATCATCTGGACAAGCCAGGTGGCAGAGGTTTGAAGAGTGACTGGGAGGTGAGTAAGGTGGTTGATCAGGCTATTCTTTTGAGGAGTTTGGCTATAAAGGGCAGGAGAGAGATGGAGAAATAACCAGAAGCAGACACAAAGCATGGAGAGCATTTCTAAATGGGTAATATAGATATTATGGGCTATGGGGGAAGAACGCAGTAGAGATGGAAAGAATGAAATTACAGGAGAGAAAGAAAAGTGTTGCTTGTGAAAAAGATGAAGAGGTGGGACAAAGAACACAAGTGCCTTGAGAGGTGGCAGCCAGGGTCTTGGAAACTGTGGTTATAATTTGGAATAGCCACTTCAAGAAATAGCAGAGGAAGCTGGCCAGGATCATGTAAAAGGATTGCAGGCTTTTGGGCTTTTGAAAATTTAAATGATAAATCTCTCAGGGACTGTGTGTGTGTGTGTGTGTGTGTGTGTGTGTGTGTAAGTGCATCTGTGTTTACATAGAATACTTAGCATTCTGTATGTGGAAACTGAAAGTTCATGAGTGAGATTGAGCCAAAGTGGAGAGCAGGACAGAAGGACCCTAAGGATTCTGGCTGAAGTGATGCTATGGGGATGCTGAAAGGAGAGAATGAAAGAGCCATGGGGAAGGTTATGGTCAGTGAGAAGGGAGGGGAGGAGACACTGAAGATCTCAGATTGAAGAGCTTTGGAATTGAGGGGGTGAGATGGCTGGGGCCCCAGGACTGTATTCAGAGACTTCTTGATGGAGCAACTCCAGGTGATGATGGGGCCTAAGAGGGGTTCATAAGAGTGGGCAGCTGGGTGGAGTGGAGGTGGAGATTGTTGGGTTGAGGACGTGAAAAGCTCTGCAGGCAGGTGATGGAGGTGTCACCCACAAGATGGGTGGTCGATGTCCAGGATGACAGCACCACTTGCAGTAAAGAATTATGATGTGGAGACAATGCATTCCATGAATGGGTCTCAGGGGATGTGGGCTTGGGGAAGTGTGTAAATGACATAACAGCAGCAAGATGAGTGGCTTGGCTGGGTGACACAGACCTCAAGGAAGAGAGGTCATTCCATGAAGGTGAAAGGCTAATGACCTGGAGGTGGTAAATGGAGAACTAGGGACATTCTGAAGCTATTTCCCCATCCTAGCTCTTGCTTCATATCAACTTAGATATCTCTTGATTTTGCAAGTTGGAGGACACTCTAAATATCCCCAAAAGGACCAGCCTTATGCTGGTGCTCCACCCACCCTCCACCTTCCTCCATTTTCCACCTCCATACCTATCTTCCCACCAAGGGTCACTTTCTTTGAGAAAGATAACGAATGCAGATTTTCCAGTACAAGTATCTCCAAAGAAGGCTAATATTTTAAGCTATTGTTGACTATGAACTAGGGCTTCATCACTGTCCATTCAGTTAGACAACAAGAAAACCCGAGAGATGAGAAAATGAATGAGATTTTCCAGAGGGGCTCCAACAAGAAATAGTCAGGTACAGGGCACCTTCCGCTGGCCTGCTCCAGTGATCCAATCTGTAAATGGGAATTGTGACCCTGCCATGTGCACGGGCTATGGTGAGCTCCCATGGAAAACTCAGGGGCACTGGACACATAGGTGACCCTGAGCCTGAGATAGATGCTCAGGGTCCTAGTGACAGTATAGAGCAGAGACCTGGTTTCCTGTGAATACAGTCTTTGTGCTGTTTCCACCCTTTCTCACATCTCTATCGAACTTTTTAAAAAATAAGACCAGGAGTTCCCATTGCGGCTCAGCAGTAATGAACCTGACTAATACCCATGAGGATATAGATTCAATCCCTGGCTCACTCAGTGGATGAAGGATCCATCGTTGCCATGAGCTGTGATGTAGGTTGCAGACATGGCTTGGATCCTGCATTGCTGTGGCTGTGGTATAGGCTGACAGCTGCAGTTCCAATTTACCCCCTAGCCTGGGAACTTCCACATACCACAGGTGTGGCCCTAAAAAGAAAAAGAAAATAGGATTAAAGACATCTTTGCAGATGAGGAAGCACAGATAAGGAGGGGTAGGGAGGTATGTCCCTATTTCTTGTGTGTTTTGTTGGATGGGAGGTAGAAGGCTCTAGGCTAGTCTTGGTTCTCTACCTACTGCCTTAGCAGATTCCTGCCCCTGCATCTAGGTACATTGGCAATGCCATTTGGAGTGAGCCCAGGGTGGCAGCGCACCAGCTCAGCACTCCAGCAGACTCTAGGGAACAAAATGCTTTCCTCTACTGATAAGACTCTCTTGTCCTACATCTTTGCCCCCAGGCAGAAGTGAGGAGAGTTGAACCCAATGCCAATGTTTGCACAGATGCTGTTCAGAGACACAGCTGAGTTGTAATGCAGATTAAGAAACCCACAAAGGGACTAGAGCCCAGGAGCTCAGAGGAGAATCCACCTGGAGACAGTAGAGAGAACCTCTGCTCTCCAAATGTTTCATCATCGTCCTGGTTATTTTAGAGGGTCATATCTAACCAGGAGAAGGTAAACTGAGAGGTGGCAAAGCAAATATGAAACTTCTGAGTGCCTAATTTTATTGGGTGGCAAAATATGCTGGGCATTGAGATGTGCCTTGGGTGGTTTGAACACTACACACAAGTACCATGGATAGTTTGGTCCTTGTTTTGTCCCCCAGAGGTACAGATTGATTGTTCACAGGGGCGGGGTGGGGGGTGCTGGGGCAGGAAGAACTGTGGATACCCAATAGTCTAGTACTTCCTGCCCTTGCATCTCTTGGAGACTCAGCCGATGATGTTGATCGGGGTTTCCCTCATCATCTTAGTTTATCAAACCTTCACATTATAAAGAGCGTTCCTTCAGCAGGTGGGTCCACATTTTCACAGGTCTCTCCGTTGCAGACAAAACAGGTCTAATTTCAAGTCTCAATCCAGAAGAGCCATCGTTACGGCTCTTTCCGCGGGAAAATGGGGAAGGGGAATGAAACACCAAGTAGCAGAGAGGGACTGGCTGCAATCTCTTCTTTAAAGTTTCTCCTAGTCCCGCTAGAATTCACTTGATGTTTGTCCTTTCTGAAGGCTTCGCATTTTGTTCATATATGCAGTCGGTCACAACGAAGACATTTTTCTCTTTCATATAATGTGAAACATTAAAAAATAATAGTCTGGTGATGCATTGAGGAGGTTTGCTTTTCCTAGTGTGTGGTTCTTGGCCCAGAGTATATGATGGTTGGAAAAAAATCAACACAAGGCTTCTCTGTATAATATTATGTCTCTGGTAGAGAGTGGTTTGGAGGGTTTTATGGAGCATGGATTCTAAAGGTAAAAACCTTTAACGAGTCACAACTCGGACTGATGAAACCTTACATTTCAAACCTTAGATAAATAAATGAAAAAATTTCCGAAGGAGAGCAAGTTTCCAAGCGTTCACATTTGATTTAAATATTGCCTTTCAAATTTTCTAAGTTTGATATTATTCCCCCTTTTTGGTAAGGAATTCATCAAACAAGCACACATCATGCTGGTAACACATGTGTCTTATTGATATAATATTTTACTATTAGGATTTATGTCCCTTCTAAAATGACTTGTCACTCTTTAGTTTTCCTCAAGAGAGTTGATTTGCTAAAGATACTCGAAGCAACCCTCCCCATTAAACTTCTCTGCCTTTTATATTTACTGGTCTTCACTTACTTCATAGCTTATGTTCTTTCTCCTTACATAACATCTCATATATTCAAAGAATTCTGTAAAGCCCATCACTTGTCTGTGGTAAGCAAGGCTTAGCATGCGCATAGATTTTACATATACCCTCATGTTTTAAAAGAGGATGGAGGCAGAAGTAACAGGTTCCAGAGGTACCGATGGCTCTTCGTAAGGGATCTTAATGTAAGGGTGTGGATGTGGTAAAGAGGCTGCAGCACTTGATTCGGAGGCTAAATTAGCATAGTACATGATGACATTTGGCTTCCTTAAGGTCTCTCTCTACAGAGATGAGGATTTATTGTAAGAGACTTAGGAGTCATCCCTGACTCCTCACTTTGTCATTATCTCCTGCCATCCATTCATTTCCAAATACTGGTTCATCTATACTATTCCTTGAACCCAGGCCCTGTTAGCCTCCCACATTGCCACCACTCCCGGTCAAGCTGTCATCCAAAGTTGAATTACTTCTAAGCTGCCTTGGCTGCCTGTGGTTGCCTGCCCTTTCCAATCCATTCTCTGCTGTGTCACGATGAAACCTAAGCCTGGTCACTGATCCTTCCTGATGAAACATCTCAGTGGACCTTTCATTGCCTGCTGAATGAGAACAAAATCCTTACAAGGCTCACCAGGTCCCAAGTGATCTGCACTACTCCTACCTACAACCTCATCTTTAGTTAGAAGAAAAAGCAAACCTGATGAGAGAGAGAAAGACGTTTGGATAACAACCAAAAAGGACAAATGTAATATTTTTTTGACATAGAATGCAGTCAGAGAAAGATAAAGATGCAAATACAAGTAGAAATTTTAGAATAAACCCATATAGTTCTGGTACAATGCTAAATTTCCCCCTCCTAATCTGCCTTCTCCCCTGGCTTTACTTGCAGCTCTACCCTAAAGCCTCAATTCGGGGTTCCCTTAATGTCCATGTAAGGTCAGCAAACTGAATCCTGAGTGTCAAATAGAAATACAGTGTGAACCAAATATGTGCTCTTAAATTTTCTAGTAGGAACATTTTAAAAAGAAAAAAATGAGTTCCCTGGTGGCTCAGTGGGTTAAGGATCCAGCGTCATCACTGCTGCAGGGCAGGTTTGAGCCTTGGCCCAGGAACTTTCACGTGCTGTGGGCATGACCAAAGAAAAAGAAAAAGAAAGAAGTGTATTGATATATTTTATCCAAAATATAATCATTTCAACATGTAATACATATAGCAGTTATTGAGGTAGTTTACATTAATGTTTTCATACCGAGTCTACAAACACTAGTGTGCATTTTACACTTAGAGCTTTCCTCACTTGTACTAACCTCACCTCAGGTGTTCAATCAGTAGTCACGTGGCTAGTATCCACGCTTCTGGACAGAGTAGGTCTAAGTCATTGGTAGAGCATTGCAGGTTGTCCCAACCTAATTTCCCATTCCTCACTTATATATATTTTGTTTTTTAGGACCACACCCATGGCATATGGAAATTCCTACGCTAGGGGTGGAATCGGAGCTGCAGCTGCCAGCCTACACCTCAGCCACAGCAATGCAAGATCTAAGCTGCATCTGTGACCTACACTGCAGCTCACAGCAATGCCAGATCCTTAACCCATTGAGCAAGGCCAGTGACGGAACCCATGTCCTCATAGATACTACTTGGATTCATTACTGCTGAGCCACAATGGGAATGCCCTTCACTTACATTTTTAAATACTCTGTGCTTTACATTCTGGGTGTCTTTATAAATTAAGACTGTCTCTGTGAAATTAAGGAACTAGAGTTGTTTCCCTAGAGGGCTATGGAGCAGTGCTCTTAAATTTTCTAGTAGGAAGATTCTTGTTTTTCTCCCAACAAAATGGCCCGTGGGTGCATTGCCCATCTGTCATTTATTTCAACAATTCACAAATTCTTAAGAGGAGATCTGGAGGAATCACCCTAATTGTAGTTGCCCTTAGAATATTTGCATTCTAAAGTGTCAAAGTAGTGATGCTTATCTAGTGAGAGATTTAAAAATGCCTTGCCTACAGAAGGTCTTCATGGTTCCTTGTAAGAATCCTAACATATAAAACTAGAAGGGATCATGATTATTACTGAATGCAACGCTGCATGGTTAAGCTTGTTGATGATGGAGATACAGTCCAGTAATAGCAAACAGCAAGGACATCTAGAATTTAGGTTCTTGAGTTTCTGAACCAGTGCTTATTCTGTCTGTTATGCAATGTGGGTATTGATGATTCACAGGACTGTGAGACCCAGTGAACCATGTTTCTCTTACCTCTAATTTCCATCAAGGGCTATACAGCTTGATTGCTCAGCACACATGATTGGTAAATGTAAATGTCACCTAGGTTAATAGAAAGGCAGTGGGCAACTGAGTATCAAGCCAACTATGCCCAAAGCAGCATGTCTTTTGGCAGTAGCTAAGTCAGGAATGTAGCCAATCTTGAACCAAAATAAGGCCTACAAATTGTTGCTCTTCCTCTAAATAAAAATGCTCTTTCCTCATGCCTTCCACTCCACTCTTTTCCTCATTTAGTTATCAATGAAGAATCTCTGTACACAATAGTAGTCTCCTTTTGGTGAGACTAACTGCTCCTCAACCCTTGAGCCACCATCAATGTCCTGGTCGGAGAGGGAGAACTGTCCAGATATATTCAGTTTTTGTTACAAGCTGCTTTTTTTTTCAAGTGGGTTTTTCTCATTTGAAAAGCACCAGACCCCTTATTTGTACCACTTGTTAGTCAGGTGTGAGGAATGCCATCATTACTAGCAATAGCTTCCCAGGACCTTTCCTTATCCAGGTTCAAGAGTCGCATGTTAACTAATCTGAAAATTACTTCCATATAATTAAATTATCTTTTAGGTGAAAAATAATAAACAATGAAGCCTGCCTAGGAACTACTTGCTTATTTTTAAACAGGCTTAATGGACACAGGATCTCGAAAAGATGTGAGTAGTGCTTGGTCTATGCCTGACTAATTCTAAATCATGAAGTGGAGAGGGTGCAATTAAAGAGCTCAGACCTGAGCTGTGAGCTAGACATGCTACCTCTCATCCATACATGCAATGTAATTGTGAGGTTGGAAAGGCATGATATGCCTCTGTGGAAAAACCTCAGAGAATCACTAGGGCGTGGATTCTGTAGTGATGTGCTTCCTTGCAGCATGCCACTGAGGCAAATGGAGAAGGAAGCCTGGGACATTAAAGCATAAAAGAGCTATTAGTACTGTCCTCTTGGCCAGATGCTTTTTAAAGATTGCTCTGAAGATTTCTTCCAAAGAAGATTATCTGATGATCGACTGGTCACTTGAATAATTAGAAGCACATTTCTTTATGAGCATGGTTTACTTTGGGTTGGCCCACTTAGAATCCTGGGATGTCAGAGTCCTACCATTGCTCAGATGGTGAGCAGAGGGACACAAAGCTTTTGTGACTTAAAAAGAGCCCCTCAGCTGGGACTGAAATCCATATCTGTTCATAATAGTGCCTCAAAACCAGAGGACCTGGCTTGTTGCAATTGGTTTTATTCGTGTGTTAGGAGAGATACTCTGTGATGAAAATGTCGAAAGAGAATGTCCCAGATTCTCCTCGCCAGAAAACTATCTAAATACATACTAGACATTACTTTTATCTAGTCTTCATTGAATGTGACAGAATACACACTTAGAATGTATACTAATTCTGGCTTTAAGCCTTTCCAACTTAGAAATAAGCCATTCAAACCACTGATGAGGAAACTGATCAGCCCCAGCCAAACCAGCCTGGGGATAAACTAGATTTGAATAATAGCAACAAAGTAGAATTTATTGACAGTTCCCATCTAAAAGAATGTGGGACCTCAGTCCCCTTAGATTTCTCCCAATTACTTTAAGAAATCCCTTGAGCTTATTTCCATAGTTATTGTATAAGCCATACTCCTGGATGCTAGGCAGAGTCTTCTGTTTTTTCCAGTACACACTTGCAAATGTGGTTCTCCTGGTACCTCACTGCACTCTTGCTTTCTCATTTTTTTGTCAGTCCCACTTCTGGTCTGTCTATTATCGTGATGTTGAGCTCTCTGGACTCTATCTGACCTGTATATGTCCTGTGGGACTTATTAGATGTAGACCAGATAGACTAGTCAGGCTGCTCTGAACCCTCCTGCTTTGCATCTTGTGTTGGGTTCCCCAAGTCCTGGTTTAGTATCCTGTTGGGTGAAGGGAAATTTTCTATCCTACCTGGTGCTTCCCTGTTCCATGGTCACAAGGCTGGGCTACCTCTTGCTGTCAACATCATCCAGTGATCTGAGCGAAATGCATAGTCACTCATCTTGTGCCTTCTGTCTTTCAGAGACTTCATGGGGCAAGACTCTTGTGCATACCTGAGGTGGAGGGAAGAGCTGGAGGACAGTATACATCCTAGCTGTGCTCGTACCATTGCCTTTGGTCCATAACTTGAGTCAATCACATTTTTCCCTCCTTAGGATATGCTATTTCTCATAGGGCTCTTCATTTCCTAAGGCAAACATTGTCTTTGAGCCCTGCCCACCCCGCCATGGTGCTCAGACAGGTGCAGATTTTTGTGAGGCCCATGGCTCAAGTCCCTAAGTTGTGGATACTTCCTTCTAAAATAACAAAAGAATGCATTTAATGGAAAGAAATAGCTGATTTCTATCAGAATTCAAGACACATAGAGACTTTTTGATCTATAGTTAATTTCTTTTGGTTCACAGTTATCCACAAAATTTGTAGTCAATAAGGTATTTTTGGAGTACAATGTATGAGCCATGGAAAAGTGTAGTCACTAGTGTGTTCCTATATTATCGGCAAACAGCTCCCTAGAGGGCAAAAACCCTGATTTTTAGCATTTGTTGATTTCCATAGTATAAAGACTCCCACTAGTGCTGATTTTATGCCTCAATAAACATCACTGAAGATGGAATTGGGAAGAGACACTCAGGACCACACCGTTAGATAGTATTTTCACCACACAGAATCAATAGTTATAAATAACCTCAAGGGCACAGATACTAGTAAAATATAGGAAATGGTGAATTTTGAGTATTTGTTAACTTTGCTTAGAATATAATTTATTTAATTGTAAATTTACGTAACTTTTTTAATATAATTATTTTTATTTTTTTCCAATATAACTTTTTAATAATGGCTGTGTTGAATAACTGCTCACAAAATTCTTGAAAATGTAGCAATCAGTTTGTACAAGCCAGCACAGCCTGGCTCCAGCACTCCACTGGGTGTAATATAATGAGGCAAGTCTAAATACTAATCTTCCAGAGCTGTGTAAGCTAGCACTGCAGATTGTCGTGAGGGAAAAATGCATGCATATGAAATAAAAATGTCTAGCATAACTCCTGACACATTGGTGCTCAATAAATTCTGGGTGAATCCAGAATAGTCTTGGATGGTGGAAGAGGCAGGAATTAGTCTGATACCCTGAAGCAAGTCAGAGCTTTTACCTTAATAATTCTGAGACTGTGTGCATATTGTGTTCTGCTCAGAGTAGTTCAAATCTTGCAGTTAGAGACCGAGAAGAAGGAAAGAGAGACCAAATGACATCATTTCACTTATGCTCCTCAAATGGTCTTCATTAAGTTGACTGCACAGACTATAAAGAGGGATTTTAAGAGCCTGGAAAAGTTGAAGGCAGACAATCCCTTGTTCAGAGGATGAAATGGGGTAAACCATAACATATGTACCAAATAATATAGTCTTTGTTTTACATAATAACTTATTTTCTTCCCTCCTCTTCCTGGACATGGAAGAGACCTAACTCAAGGTCAGTTCTCAGTACCCCTGAAAGCTGAAGAAAGGGCAGGGCTGCTTTGACGGCTTCTCTGGCAGGCACATGGCTGGAGCCCACTGCACAGTGGCAGTCTCGCCAGTTAAATTACGAGGGCTGCTTTGATGAGAGGAGGTTTGGTGCTTTATGAGGCTCTGATAGCATTCAGCGTTGAAACCGTTGAATTTGCATCTGCGAAGGCCCTGGTCAGGAAAAGGTAAAAAGGTCAAATTTTCATAATGCTTTTCAGAGCCAAATTGGTATCTTTCCTGAGGGGTTGGCTGGAAAACATTCAGCTTTTTGTTGTAATAGAGGTCTCGCTTAATTGAAAATCAGTGAGATAAAGAGATCTTTTAGCAAGAGTACTTAATACTTAAACTCATTGACAGATATTTTCCTACTAATGATTGGGACTAGTGGCTAAAAATAGTGCACTTCTGTGAACAGAATGAATCCCCACGATTAAACTTGTGGAGATCTGTTCCCTGAGTTCATCTTCATTGATACTGTCCACCTAAGGGGCTAATTGCCACACCCCCCCCCCCCCCATGAACTTAGGGCGGTGTGGCAACAGACATAAAGTCAATTTTCCAAAATTGTTTTAGATGGAACCCCAGAATTGGATAGGGGTTTTATAATTTCATTGAGCCAATGCCAGTTTATTTTAAAATAAAAAGTTGCTGTCCTAATTGTTCTTAATTTGAGTTTTCCCAAGAACTGTCAGTTCTGCTACAGTGTGACCCGGCATGCCTTAAAAACACATGCGGAGTTCCTGTCGTGGCGCAGTGGTTAAAGAATCCGACTAGGAGCCATGAGGTTGTGGCTTCGATCCCTGCCCTTGCTCAGTGGGTTGACGATCAGGCGTTGCCGTGAGCTGTGATGTAGGTTGCAGACGTGGCTCGGATCCTGCGTTGCTATGGCTCTGGCGTAGGCTGGCAGCTGCAGCTCTGATTCGACCCCTAGCCTGGGAACCTCCATATGCCATGGGAGCGGCCCAAGAAATGGCAAAAAGACAAAAAACAAACAAAACAAAACAAAACAACAACAAAAAACACATGCTATGCAGAATCGTTTAATAGAAACCATAGAGCTTTGACACCAAAGCATGAAAAACACGAAAGGCAAAATTGGTGAATTGAACCTCATCGAAGTAAAGAACTTTTGATCTGCAAAAGACCCTGCTAAGAACATGGAAAGATAAGCTATAGACTAGGGGAAAATATTGCCATCCATGTACCTGCAAAGGACTAGTATCTAGAATATATAAAGAAATTAAAAATCTTAGTAGTAAAAAAGCAAACAAGCCAATCTTATCATAAAATAAGCAAAAGACATGAAGAGACATTTACCGAAGAGAATATACAGACGGTAGATAAGCCCACAAAAAGATGTTCAACAGCATTAGCCGTTAGAGAAATGCAGTGGAAAATCACAATAAGATATCCCCACACACTGTCAGAATGGCAAAAATAAAAAGTAGTGACGGGCATTCCCATTGTAGCCCAGTGGGTTAAGAACCTGACTAGTGTCCATGAGAATGTGGGTTTGATCCCTGGCCTCACTCAGTGGGTTATGGATCTGGCATTGCTGCAAGCTGCAGCATAGGTCACAGACAAGGCTTGGATCTGGCATAGCTTTGGCTGGGGTGTAGGCTTGCAGCTGCAACTCCAATTCAACCCATAAGCCAGGATCTTCCATTTGCAACCCTAAGGGAAAAAAAAGTAACAATATTAAAAGCTGGTGAGAATGTGAAGAAACTGGGTCACTCATACCTTTCTCTGGAAAACAGTTGGACAATTTCTTAATAAACTAAGCATGCAACTTTTTTTTTTTTTTAGTCTTTTCTAGGGCCACACCCATGGCATATGGAGGTTCCCAGGCTAGGGGTCTAATCGGAGTTGTAGCCGCCAGCCTACAACAGAGCCACAGCAAAGCCAGATCTGAGCTGTGTCTGCAACCTACACCACAGCTCATGGCAGTGCCAGATCCTTAACCCACTGAGGGAGGCCAGGGATCAAACCCTCAACCTCATGGTTTGTAGTTGGATTCATTAACCACTGAACCACGACAGGAACTCCAAGCATGCAACTTCTGTATGGTCCAGAAAAGACTTATGTTCACACAAAACACCTTTCTTTCTTGGATGTTCATAGCAGTCCGACTTGCAATAACCCCATACTAGGAACATCTCAGATGCTCTTCAACCCTGAATAGTTAAACTGCAGTACATCAGTACCAGGGAAGGCTCCTCAGCAATTAAAAAGGAACAAACCACAGATACACACAACATGGATTGCCAGGGAATTATGCCGAGTGGAAAAAAATATAATCCCAGAAGATTATATAATGAAGATTTCATTTATAAAGCATTTTGAAGTAACAAAGCTATGGAAATGGAGAACAGATTAGTAGTAGCCAGAGGTTAAAGATGAGGAAGGGGACCAAGAGTGAAATAGGAGTATTTCTAAAAAGGCATTGGGAAGGATCACTGTGGTGATGGAATCGTTCTCTCTCTTGACTATCTCAATAACGATATTTTGGTTGTGATAATTATACTATCATTTTACAGGATGTTATCACTGGAGAACCTAATTGGGTAAAGGGAACACTGGATGTTTATGTATTATTTCTTACAACTGCAAGTGAATCGACAATGATTTCAAAACAAAAATATTTAATTTTGGAGTTCCCGTCATGGCGCAGTGGTTAACGAATCCGACTGGGAACCATGAGGTTGCGGGTTCGATCCCTGCCCTTGCTCAGTGAGTTAAGGATCCGGCGTTGCCGTGAGCTGTGGTGTAGGTTGCAGACGCGGCTAGGATCCAGCGTTGCTGTGGCTCTGGTATAGACTGGCAGCTACAGCTCCAATTGGACCCCTAGCCTGGGAACCTCCATATGCTGCGGGAGCGGCCCAAGAAATGGCAAAAAGACAAAAAAAAAGAAAAAAAAATTGCAAGGGTTAGACTTCCCATAGTGGCTCAGTGGTTAACGAACCTGACTAGGAACCATGAGGTTGTGGGTTCGATCCCTGGCCTCGCTCAGTGGGTTAAGGATCTGGCGTTGCCTTGAGCTGTAGTGTAGGTCGCAGACGTGGCTCAGATCACACGTTGCTGTGGCTCTGGTGTAGGCTGGCAGCTACAGCTCTGATTAGACCCCTAGCCTGAGATGTCCATATGCCACGGGAAGTGGCCCTAGAAAAGGCAAAAAGACATTAAAAAAAAAAAAAATTGCAAGGGTTGGAGTTCCCATTGTGACTCAGTGAGTTACAAACCCAACTAGTATCCCTGAAGATGATGGTTCCATCCCAGGCCTCACTCAGTGTGTTAAGGATCTGACATTGCCGTGAGCTGCAGTGTAGATCACAGACATGGCTCAGATCCCATGTTGCTGTGGCTGTGGTATAGGCCAGCAGCTGCAGCTCTTATTCGACCCCTTGCCTGGGAACTTCCTTATGCCACAGGTGCAGCCCTAAAAAGCAAAAATAAATAAATAAATACTATGAGGGTTAAGGTACAGCGCTCAAAAAAATTTTCAAGGACATAATAAAATAATAATAATAACCTATGAACCTGGTAGCATAGTTTTACACATGTTAAGTGGTTAAGAAATGTATAGATACCAAACTAAACATGGTTCTTTGTCTTGATGATGAGCTGAAGTTGGCTTGCGGCAGTGGGCATTACAGAAGTTACAGCTTGTGAGTTACTGTGAAGTGGTAGAAGAGGGGTTATTTGAAATGGGATGGAGAGTTGTAACACCAGATGTACTGGTGTGGCTCATAACACACTCAGGGTACTGAAGTAGCTGGTGATGTTTAGGAACTGAAACATGTGCATGTGTGTGTTTTGTGTATTCCTGCTCATCTCATTGTTGAGGTAAGGGCAATTTTTGGTGTTTATCTACTGTTTCTTGAAGTCAAAATTACACATAAAACATGAAATCTGCATTATGCTAAAATTGTTTCCCGGTACCTCAATTGCTTTGAAATAAATTTGCATTTTTCAAACCAAGCATTAGAGTAGAACTGTCTGTACACTTGGTGTACTGAAGTGATAAAATGTCCAGATAATTACTGGAAAGGGAAGAAAATTCCACTTCTAATTATAATGTCATTAAGGATTTCCAAGACTTTGGGTCATGGTGAACTTGGTTCCTGAGCTCCTTTCTACAGCTGGAAAGTATGTTAAAATTTTGGCAAGATTTACTCCTCTTTGTTTCCCAAATATAAATTGATTAAACTTAAAAATAAGTAAAATCTTTTAGATTTTGACTTAAAGACAGTATAAGAGTAGTGTCAGATGTGGGCTAAAAAGAATTAAAATAATAGATTTATCATACTTTTAGAAAAGAGATTGGGCATAAAATATTTATGGTTTTTTAAAAATTTTGTTGATTATCTTACCAAGATTCTGGTCTAGCATATAAGGAAGAGAAGAACATATATGTGGTGGAAAAATTGCTTTTTGGGGGAAGGAAATTGACGTTTATTATATTTTATTATTAGAAGTATTGTACCTAATGAGGTAGATGGAAATATAAACAGATTGAGTGTTAGAGTACATTATTATGGAATAGGAACTGGAGCGTATGGTTGATTGGTTCATGTAGGTAGAAACAGAGTCCTAATAAAACAAAGGCCGTTAAGTTCAGTTCCTATTTCCTAATTCACTCTTTCCATCGATACAGATGGCTCGACTAACCAGACCTGCAATCTTGGAGTACATTTTATTGGTCACAGAAGAAATTTATGAAATTATACATTGTTCAAATCTGTTGAAACTCTCTTGCTTATAGATCAATAGTGTAAAAGAATTCAACTCAGATGTCTAGGCAATGAGGCTATAGTAATGCCTATTAGACATGGCTATAATCACAGATTTATTTTTGTATAACTGGTCTCAGAGCTCAAACACTGAACTATTATGTGGTGATACACAAATTATGGGGAGAACAGCACCCGATGATTTTCTTGTTCCCAACTTAAAGTTGTTAACCCCCAGAGATAGTGGGATAAGGAGTGGCTATAGAGAAAAAGTCTGAGTTGGATGTTAAAACATTAAAAAGGTGCAGTTTTCTATACATGAGAAGATGATGGCAACAATGATGAAAAGAGGGAGTTATATGTGGGTGGATTAAACTCCAAAAAAGGAAGACACCAGGGGTAAAACTCACTCTTTTTCTCACGGCCAATTGTGAACAATAAATTAGTGAAAAATTGAAGGGGAAAGCTCTCCATTTTTTAATGAAACAGAGAAATAACCACAACCTCAAACCACAAATTGTAAAGCAACCCTTCCAAAAACTGGGAAATCTACACCAATCAAAACAAGAGGGAACTGAGTGCCCAGACAAACCTCTTCAGACATCAGGCAGGAGACACATTTTCTTAAAAGTCAGTGTTACAGTCCTGAAAGTCTCAGTCAGTGATCCTTTAAATAAAGAGATAAGAGCTCCAGACTGGGAAAACCTAGGGAATGTAAGAGTATTCCTTGTCGACATCTAGCTCAAATAGCTCAGAAAGGCCAGGACTTACCTCTGCTCCGGCCTCTTAGCCTAGGTAATTTATAGAGCAAAGAGAAAACAATCTGGCATATGAAGGATTTTACTGTGAAGAAGGCTGGATTTTTGAATGCCCATCTTGAAGGAAGAGAAATATGCACCCAGATAAGAAGAGAAAACAGACACAATGAAAAAGTGTTCAGTGTAAACCTAGGTTGGAGAGTTTTCGGTTGGTTTATTCAAAAAATACTTCGAACCTTTTTTTTTTTGGTCCCAGAACCACTGCCCTCTATTGGGATACAGCAGCAAAGAAGATAAATATCTCAATCTTTATAGAGATCCCAGAGATGGAAATGCATTCATATTACCAACTCAAGAACACTCTGCCTGACACTATTTTTTAGCAAAAAGTGGCTCCATCTAAAGATGAGTAATCATTAGGAAAAAAATGAAATGATCATACACCTGAGAAGTGAATAAAAACAAAGCAAGAAAAGAACTTAAGCAACAGGCAAATGAAGAACATGTTTTAAATTTTATCAGTATAAGTATTAATTTCACATCAATAAAATAAAAGCATATTTTTATTTCCCAGGGACCAAAAATAAAGATGGAGGAGTTCCCGTCATGGTGCAACAGAAATGAATCCGACTAGGAACCATGAGGTTGTGGGTTCAATCCCTGGCCTCACTCAGTGGGTTAAGGATCCAGCATTGCTGTGAGCTGTGTAGGTTGCAGACACGGCTCAGATCTGGATTTGCTGTGGCTGTGGCGTAGGCTGGCAGCTATAGTTCCAATTAGACCCCTAGCCTGGGAATTTCCATATGCCATGGGTACGGCCCTAAAAAGACAAAATACAACCAAAAAAAAAAAAAAGATAGAAAACCTCTTCAAATGCTAAGGCGGCCCTAAAGGTGTTGCCAGCACCAGAAACATGTGGCCATGGATTTTAATAGCTACATACAGCACAAAAATAAGACTTCACGTCTGTGCAAGGTGAGAATTAGAACTAAGGATGCTGTAGGAGAGGCAATAAAAATTTATGCTTTTTTTGAAAAGGGAGACAAACTTATTTGTCTTTAGAGTGCAGAAAAGAAATTCTCTCCTGAGAGTTTGTAATTATAGGCCAGCCATTATGTGAGTTTGGAGTTTTAAATTTGGACCACCTGTGCAAGTCCAGGAATCCTATAATAGGAAATTAATTTAAAGTGATCCTTAATGTTCCAGAGTTCCCAGAGGCCACAAAGGAAAAACTTCTCTGGAGGAATGTCTCCAATGCTTAAGCCTTCATGATTCCCACAGACATAGATCACCAAACTAGGAGCAACATGCCCCACTTATAAACAACCAAACAAATCCCACTAATTAGCAGAAATTAAAGTTCAAAGGACTTAAAATTTTGGAAGTGTCCTGTAAGAAACACAAAGTTATTATCATTATTGAAATAAATGAGTGAAGCTAAGAGACTAGAAAAGCAAAGCAGAGGAATTAAAGTTCAAAGGACCTAAAATTTTGGAAGTGTCTTGTAAGAAACACAAAGTTATTATCATTATTGAAATAAATGAGTGAAGCTAAGAGACTAGAAAAGCAAATTAGAAAAAAGAACTTACAAAAATGAAAATAAAAAATTAATGAACAGTTTATGTGGTTGCCTAAATACAATTAAAGGAAGAAACAATAAACTGGAAGATAATTCTGAGGAAATCATTGGGAACATACATCAAAGAGAGAGGGAAAATATGAAAATGAGTTAAACATAGGGAGGGTGGTAAAATGAGAAAATTGAAATTACCTAATTGGAGTTTTTAAAAGAGAAAATGATAGGAGCCAATATTAGAGATAAATGGCTAAGAAGTTTTTAGAGCTCAAGAAACATCAATCCAAAGATTCAGGAATCCCAATAAATCCCAAGAATACGTTAAAAAAATACACATCAACATGCATTGTAGTGAAGCTACACAACAGCCAAACCAAACTAGAGATTTTAAGAGCACTTGGGGAGAAAAGAAGCATTATATATAAAGCAAAGGGTTATAGTGATACTGATTTCTCAATAGCAACAGAAGTCAGAAGATAGAGAAATGGTATCTTCAAAATGCTATCAGAAGAGTATTGTCAAATTAGAATATTTTTCCTGTAAAGCAAAATAGTCCGTTTTCAGCAAGTCAAAGTGGATATGAGTAATCAAAATTAGATCACAAATGGACTTTCACAACAAAACCTTCTAGATGTACTCTGAGAAAAAAGAAATTGAACCCAAAAGGACTCAGAGTCAAGAAGGAAAGATGATGAAAGCCATTTTAAAACATGTGGGTAACTCCTAAAAATTATTGAGCATGGACAACAATAATGATTCCTTTAAAACAAGAGTTTAAGTATAGAAACATACACAACAATAAGATGTAAGATGAAATTGGACTCTGGGAATTAGTGTTATAAGGTTTTTGTATTGTATGGGAGGAAGGTGAAGATGGTTAACTTAAAAATCACTGTAACAATGTTGGGGGGTACCAAATGTTGCATATAACTTAAAAACTAACTTTAAAAAAAAGGAAGAATGGAAATAAAATACCAGAAGCAACCCCCTAAAAAAACTGAGAGCAGGGAAAAGAATCACAGAAAAAAATAGGACAAACTGTAAGTACAAAATGAGATGGTAGAAATAATAACAAATAGATCAGTAATCACAATATATATAAACAGACCAAATACTCTAGTCAAAAGATTGACATTATCATATTGGCTTTATTAAAAAAATCAAATCCCATGATGTTTAGAAGAGATATACCTAAAAGATAAAAACACAGAAAAAAGTGTTAAAATTAAGCTATAGAAGAGAATATACCTGGCAAACACTATTCAAAATAAATTGAGTATAAATTAATGCCACACAAAATGGACTTTAAGATAATAAAATATGAGTAATAAAAAGGGCATAATGACAAAAGATCCATTTTATCAAGAGAATATATTTATAATTTTGTATACGTGGAAATATATGACTTATTAAAAAAGCAGTTTTAACATAAATATAATGAAAAGTTAGGAATGTATATGTGTATGTGCTACTGGGTCACCTTGCTGTACAGTAGAAAATTGACAGAACACTGTAAACCAGCTATAATGGAAAAAAATAAAAATCATTAAGAAAATATAGTAAGTTGATAAGTCTACTTTCATAGTAGATTTTATGATACCAAAATTATAACTGATAGAGGATAAAAAGTTATCAAGAACATAGATTTTGGAATAGTGTGATTAGCAAAGTCTCATCTAACAGACATATACAAAAACCTGCCCCTCCAAATATATTTCACAATATTGTTAAGCACAAATGGAATAATTATAAATCTTTACCATGAATTAGGTCATAAGGCAATTCTTAACAAATTTTAGAAATCTTTTATCACATGATACATTCTCTAACCACAAAATTTTGGGTAGCAGTCAATAACTATAAGATAACAAAAAAGCCCACATATCTTTAATTTTAAAACCTACTTCTAAATACCTTATGGTCCAGGGAAGGAATTGATATGAATTTATACAAATTATATGAATTAATAGGCCAAGAAAGAATTAATAGGAATTTAAAAGCAAAATTTAAAATTAAGTGATTAAAACAAAAACTAATTAAAATAAAAACTGACATTGAAAACTGTATGTCAAAAATAATAGACTGTAGCTACAACAGTACCAAAAGGAAAATTGATAGCTTTACTTATATTTGAAAAAGTGAAATTATTGAATAACAAATTTAAAGTAAAAAACAACAATAAAAAAGATTCAAAAGCAGGATAAAAACCTCCTTGCCCCAGAAATGAAAAAGAAAGGCAAAAATGTGAGCTGGGCTTAAGCCCTGGCAGCCAGGATTATGATACCTGAGGGATAAAGATGAGGAGGCCTCTGATGAAGATGGAAACAGAGGATTCTTCCTAGTTCCAGGAAGGAGACTGAATGACATTGAGGATGCCTGCCTGAAGGCATGACTGAAACTAGGATGGCTTTAGAGAGGCAAAGTACCTTAGAAAACTATACACAGAACTACCATATGACCCAGCATCCCCACTCTTGGGCATGTATATATCTGGACAAAACTTTCCTTAAAAAAGATACATGCACTTGCATGTTCATTGCAGCACTATTCACAATAGCAAAGACATGGAAACAACCCAAATATCCATCAACAGATGATTGGATTAGGAAGATGTGGTATATATACACAATGGAATACTACTCAGCCATAAAAAAGAACAAAATAATGCCATTTGCAGCAACATAGATGGAATTAGAGACTCTCTCATTCTGAGTGATGTAAGTCAGAAAGAGAAAGACAAATACCATAGGATATCACTTACATCTGGAATCTAATATATAGCACAAATGAACCTTTCCACAGAAAAGAAAATCATGGACTTGGAGAATAGACTCATGGTTGCCGAGGGGGAGGTGGACGGGGAGGCAGTGGGATGGATTGGGAGCATGGGGTTAATAGATGCAAACTATTGCTTTTGGAATGGATTAGCAATGAGATCCTGCTGTGCAGCACTGAGAGCTATGTCTACTCACTTATGATGGAACATGATAATGGGAGAAAAAAGAATATATACTAGTATGTGTAACTGGGTCACCATGCTGTACAGCAGAATAAAAATTGTATTGGGGAAATAACAATAAAAAAATTAAAAAAAAATAAAAGAGAGGCAAAGTAGGGTAGGCAGGGAAGATAGCCTTCTAACAAAGAGCTAGTTTTTTGTGTCCAAAGATGAAGAATAGTCAGAAAAGAACAAATAGAAACAAACATATACATGCATGCATACACACATACCTTAAATGAAAAGGACATGAAAGCCTTATATGAAAGAGGAAGCATATATATATGCATACACATATATACTTCTCATATATATGTGTGTATATATATGTACTTCTCATATATATATTTCCCATACACACACACACACACACTTCTCATAATCTCTGAGAGATAATATTTGGGGAATAAAAATCATATAAAAAGTTAAAGAAAAGATGATAAAACATCAAGAGAAAACCAACAAATAGTTAAAGCTCAGGAAAGAAATGGGAGAAAATAAGAAGAGAAAACCTTAACCTTTGAAAGCTACATTAAAAAATATAATGTAAACAAGAGATAGAAAAGTTTCATGAAATTATATTAAAATAAAATCAAAAGGAAAAAAATATAAATGATTCCAAAAAATGATGAAAGACAGAAAAATAAATACTAATATACACATTGCTGTTCTTAGAAAAAAAGAGCAGAACAAATGAAAGAAAAAGGTATTCAAACAAATATAGTAGCTTGCAATCTACCAACTAAAAAGGCAAGAAAAATAAAAATAAATAAGAACAAATCCAGGGTCCCATGGTCCCTAGTTGGTATGATTTCTTCCTTCCACCTTCGAGAATCTTCTCACGTTTTTCCCATATGTATCCCTAGGGTTGTTGGCTCTACTTAGTTATAGCAATAGGAATATTTATGTCTAGCCCATCTTCCCAGAAGTGAAAACCTATTGTTGATGAACTGGCTAGTATTTGTTGATGGATAGTATAGGGAGTGCTAGGACAGGGATCTAAGTCAGTATGAGGCTTCAATTCAGGTTTGTTTTCTTAAACATCTTTCAAAAATTTTCCGTGGAAATACATATGCAAATCACCAATAAATGTAAGAAAATTGTTCCATATCTTTTATTATTAGGGAAATGCAAGTTAAAGTCACACTGTGATACTGTAAAACCACTTTAATGCCTGTGATTAAAATGACTGACATTATCAAGTGCTGGAGTATCTGTGGAGCTACTAGACTCCCATACAACATTGGTGGGATGTGTAGCTTGATGCAAATATTTTGGGAAATAGTTTGATTACCAAAGTTAAATATATACTTCCCTGGGCTATGCCAGCACTGACCTGACTCTTGTTATAATGATGGAATAGAAAAAGTCAAGGTGAAGAGCAGATTGAACTGCCATACCAATCCTGTTCTGAGTAGCAAAATAATCACTCTTTATAAAGCAAAACACTGATTTCTTATATCAAAATTTGGTATCTTGATACAACAAAGGATAAACTTTTGGGTAAGTTGTTTCTTTATTCATGGAGTCATTCTACAAATATTTGTTGAGATTTACAGTGTATCCCCCAGTACAGTTGCCTTTACCAGGAGCTAACATCTGGTAGTAGGAGGTGAATTCTAAAAATAAATACAGTAACATGTTGTGTTGCTGGGATGAACATGTGCAAGGCTATAATGAGGGAACAAATGAAGAAGTGTTTGGCCTTACCTGAGACAGAAAGAGCTTCATACCAAAGGTTATTGTAAGCTGAGTATGTATATATAAGCATCATTGTTATTGATATTATCATCATTATTAAAGCATGCAACAGAAATTTATAAACATGGCAAAAGTCCAAATTAATAGTGATAAAGCTTGTATTTTTGATCCGTAGAGCAGCATCATAAAATGGTAAAGACCAAGAAAGAAACCTAAGGAGAAAAAGAAAGAGATGGATCATTTGGGGTATAGAATCATCTACTCATTAATTTTTAGCCTTGATTTTGTGATTGTTGACTGTGACCCCACAGTTCTCACTTGGGCACTGAAACCTGACAGCTCTCCAGGACCGCTCCTCCCCCTTTCCCTTCCTTCACCCCTCCCCCTCCCCCCTCCCCTCACTCATTTTGCCAGAGCATGAGTAGACCAAGTGTGCACACCTGTGAGATCAACTTTCCAGTCTAAATATCTTACATAAAAATCTTTTGAAAGCAACAGGGTGCACTCACTTAAAGCTTTAGGAATGGGAGCCAATTTTTAATTTGTTCCTCCTGTTTGCTGAAAATATAGTATTTCCCTTTCAAAGACTTTATTAGAGACCTGGTTTTCTTATGGGAACACAGACAAGCAATTTACGATGATGAATTAGTGATGATGGTTAGAGTCAAGAGGTTCTTCAGTTATTAGAGGTTTGTACTGTTTTAAAAAGGCATTACATTTGCACAAGTAGTTCAAATTTTAAAGGAGCCAGTTCCAAAAAGAGAAATAAGAGCAATTAAAAATTACAGTCATGATGACAATAGGGACAATGATGACCAGTACCATCCCTGGTGATGTGCCAAGAGTCATATAGTTTCTCTTCTAAGGGTGAATGCAAGTGGAATGGCATAGTCTTATTAGAGTCATGTCAAGAAGTTTATTGTAAAAATGTTGATGGTAGAAGAAAAAATTGCTAAAGATTACCTTTTGAAACCATAAAAGTAAAGAAAAACAAGCCTGCTACCTAAGGACAATGGGGCAGTTTTGGATATACGGAAAGCTAAACTCCATGATCAATTTTGCATCTCTCTTTTCTATCAAGGAGAATCACCTTGAGATGGAAAATGGTGAGATGAATATGGATAAGGGAAAAATAAGACCTTTGAAAACAAAATGATTCTAAGAGGGGCTCTAACAGCTCTAGAGAATTCTCCTTAAAGGCTGGAATAAATTCAATCACAATATATAAAAAGAGCTTTCAAATGAGGACAGCAGCAATCTTGGAATCCAGAGGCCTGCTGAGAGATGAGGTATATGTATGTGTAACTCTGCTATTTTACAACAGGAGAAAAGTATATTCCATGAACTGATTAAGGGGCTAGATTTTAAGAGAGATGCTTGTATTTTCTTGATGTTGAGTCACACTTTTCTTTTTTGCATATTAACATTTTGGAAGATGGGAGGTGTTTAATAACAAAAGACAAAAGTACACTTTCAAGCCACCAGGCCTAATATAAATTATTAATGCATTAGTAATGATTATTAACCACATGTTCTTATGTTATTTGCATTTAACGCATATGGTTGGATTTGAACTCAAATTCGGATCCTATTTTTGTTATATAAAATATCCTAAAAACCATTTTGATCTATTGGAACAAAAACTTTGGGGCATATAGAATATATATTACAAAGGAACGTAATTATGACCAGTGGGAAAGGCCACATTTTCTGGAAGAGACCGTAGAATTTTCAAAGTTCAAAGAGTTTGATGTGACCAATCTATATGATGTCTTCTACTTGTCAAAAACTTGAGAATATATTTTGAAATTTTATCAACAGCCTAAATGATCATGACTTTTAGTGTGAATTATGAAAAGAAGATTATGGTAAAGCCAAAATGATTCAAAAGAATTTTTACATTTTGAATGTAAAGAAGGCTGAGATTTTTTTTGAAATTGGTACATAATTATAGGGCACCTATGTGCTATTTTCAACAAAAAGACAAAAATTATATAACCCCCAAATATACTATTAGATTGATGTAATTTCTTATCATTCTCTTTCATTAGAATTAGATAAAAGTGGTATAAAAGATAAACTTTAATATTTATGATTAAGTGGTTTTAGACAAAGAGGCCAAGACAAGTAAATGAGGAATAAAATTCTTTTCAATAAATGATATGACAACAGGCTATCTGCATGCAAGAAAGAATTTAGACTCCTCACACCATATACAAAAATTAACTCACAGTGAATGAGAGGCACCCATGTTAGAGCTAAAACTATAAAAAAGAAGAAAACACAAGAGTAAATACTTATGATCTTGAGTTAGTGATTCTTTTAAATGTGGAACCAAAAACACAAGTGCTAAAATATTGAAAAAATGTAACTTCATCAAATTAAGAACTTTTGTGCCCCACTGTATACTGCCAAGAAAACAAAAAGACAACCAACAGAATGGGGGAAAATATTTACAAAGTATAGCTCTGTTAAGAGACCTATAGTTAGGATATATAAATGATTCTTAAAAACAATTAAAAGACAACCAAGTTTTTTAAATGTACAAAGGGTTTGAATAGATATTAATCCAAAGCGAATGGCTAAGCAAATGAAAACATGCTGACCTCATTAGTCATTAGGGAAATGCTGATCAAAACCCTGTAGCACCACTTCATACCCACTATAGTGACTACAGTAAAGTGCTGGTGAAAATGTTGAGAAACTGAAACTCTTACTTATTGCTGGTGAGAATGAAAGATGGTACAGCCGCTTTGGAAAACAGGTTAGCATTTCCTCAAAATGTTAAATATAGAGTTAACATATGAGCCAGAAATTTCACTCTTAAGTATTTACCCAAGAGAAATTAAAACACATCCTCATACAAACACTTGTACACAGCAGCATTATTCATAATAGCTAAAAAGTGGAAGTAATCCAGCTGTCTATAACTTGATAAATGGATAAATACAATGTGGTGTAGCCATAAAATAGAGTATTGTTAAACAATAAAAATGCAGTACCAATACAGGTTGCAACATGGAAGAACCTCAAAAACATATAAAATGAAAAAACGCCAGTCACAGAAGAACACATATTGTGTAATGCCACTTATAAGTAATATCTAGCATAGGCAAATATATAGAGACAGAAAGTAGATTAGTGGTTGACTGGGGGCTGCAGGGAAGGGGGATGAAATGGGGGGGGGCATGGATAGGGAGTAACTGCTAAAAGGTACAAGATTTCTCTTCAAGATGGTGAAAATATCCTAAAATTACGTTGTGGTGGTTGTAGAAGTCTATAAATATACTAAAAACTATTTAATTGTACATTTTAAAAGCGTGAGCTTTGTGGTATGTAAAGCATATCTCAATAAAATATTTTTTCTAAGCCATTAAAAGTGAATAACTTTTGAGCAGCTGGAGAAGAAACCAGAGATTACAAGGACCCATACTGAGTTTACTAAAAGTAGATCGAATTGGACTAACCTCCTTTTATCACAAGTGAGGTTACTCATTTACTAGATTGGGGGAGGCTGTTAACCTAGTTAATGCATCTGGATTTTATTAAGGTACATTAGCAAGGTCTCTCATCATGTCCCGTTGACAACTGAATTATTATGAGAAATAAGGTTTGAAGTCATGGAGAGTTTGATGGATTCATAACATAATAAAAGGGGCTAATTAATGAATATATATCATTGTTAGAGGGATAAAAAGTTGTGAGATTTAGTATTATGTATTAAATATTATTCTGTTTTGCATTGTTATCAATGCCTTGGTTGATGAATGATCATTGAGAATAATCACTTATTGAATCCTAGCAGCAAAATTCTATCATTGACAAAAGATCTCAGTATGTTTGGTAATATTTACCTGGATACACCTAGTAAAAGAAGCAAGAGGTAAATGAAACAAAAGGCAAGAAATATTTCCTGGGATTAAATTTTTGCAGTTTATCATGCATTAATATGCTCAAAATAACTTTATAAACATTAAATTTAGAAAAATGGGGTCTCAAGACACCCAGTTCTATCTTTTTCTCCAAAGTTCCCTCAGATTTCAATTCTAAAATGAGTAGCTAAAGCCACAGATTTCAATTCTAAAATGAGTAGCTAAAGCCACAGGAAGGTAGACGTGTACTCAGCATCATTACTGGTCTTGGCCAGCATAGTCCCCTAGGGACCAGAGCTATGAGCTGGCCATGAAGAGTAGTACTGGGTTTTGTTTCACTCACTAAGCAAGGAAAGGCTAAGAGATTTTTGGGGAATTAATATCCTAAAAGAACACTTCAAGTCAACCCTGTTCTCTTCCAGCTAGTTTGACACAAAACTAATGGTTCTATGCACACGTTACCCTTCTGGATTTCATGTTGGCTCCATCATGTTTATTAAAGGTAGAGAAGCCAAGTACAAGATGTTTTGGAAACTAAATACCTGGTGTTCTGACACAATTTTTGGATGAGCCATGAGTTAGTAGATTCGTCACAAACACTTGTCTGTTCACTCAGTGTTTACTGGGAAACATGTTTTCTTCCCTCTCTCTCGTTTGGTTAAAATAGGTTTTCTTTTTTTTTTTTTTTTTTTTCCCTCTCTCTGGGCCTTTGAGTGAAGTTGAAAGGTATAGTTCTGCCAAAATTCAGGTTGCAAAACAACTCTAAGTGACCTAAACTACTATACCAAGCATGAATCCCTGAAGCCCATGCTTTCAACACTTAAGCAAGGATCTTTCAAATACCAGTGTCTGGCCTATTCTCCAATGAAATAGGTACTTCAGGCTTTTCTCTCAGGGCTTCTTTCAGCAACCTACTTCCCAAAGCAGAAAAGTGGTAGTAGCATTTAACAGGATGAATGCTGAAGATTGTATTTCTCCTCCAAAGAACATAATATGTGAGGGCCTTAATAATTAATTTAAAGTATTTATAACATAGTAATTTCTACCTAGAATTCTCTGATAACATCTCTTTCTTTAGTTATAAAATATAATTTAGCCCAAACCGCATGATTGCTTTGGTTTTGGCACAGGATTTTTTTGCCTTGATTCTAGAGTTTTCAAATGATTCTAGGAATCCTAACAATACTTAACATTTATGGAGAAAAGTGCCAAGAAGTTGAGCCAGATATAGCAAAAATGCTATATTTGCCATGTAGCATTTCCAAACCTTTTAGCATTTCTGTAAGATAAGGTATTACTGTTCTTATTTTCCATATGGAGGTGTTGGCAGTCAGAGTAATTAACTCATTCAGACTCACAGCTGGTAAGTTACAGAGTCAAGATTTGAACCCATATTTTCTGACTCCAGTCTGATGCACCCTCCTCTGAGTTGGGTAATCCAGTGCCCTTTCTTTCAAGTTTGCAAAACTTTGTTATTGCTTAAGTGGGAATATATAGATATCTTTGAATCTATACTTCATATTGAAAAAGGTAACAAATTTTAGTTGAGGAAAAGAATAGTCCACTCTGAGGAATTTACTCTACATGATTTTAAAACTTCTTTTATAAAAGTTATGATTATTCCATTTGGTTCTTCATAGCATAGATTATTTTCATAGTCTAAACCCTGGCCGTTTGTTCTACCTTTATTAAGTCACGCGTGTTATGTCTTACTTTTTGATTTGATGTTTTGTGATCTCTTCCCCGTATTTATTCTAAACTGCACACTTTAAATTTATTTCTCTCCTGATTAATTTATTAACTCCAATTTCACATTTTTTTCTCAGATAATTTACACAGAAGAAGAATACTGTGGACTAATAATAGCAGAAAAGATAAGACTACCAAAAAAAAAAAAACAAAAAAACAAAAAAAACCCTAGCTCCTTCCAAAACTTCTCTATTCCTACGCATTTGTCCTGACATTATTGAGTAGCAAAAAACCATAGAAGAGACATTTCTTCTGTCCTATTTGTGTCTTATAATCAAAGATCTAAGAAGTCCTAGAGTTGCAGTATTTTCTAATTAAAAAACAAAACAAAAACTTGATATAGAGGTGGGAAGTAATAAGATCAGTTTGTACTCTAGGAAGCACATTCTGGAGAAATGGAGCATATTTAGGAGATCATTTTCATAGTTTAGACAAAAGCCAAAGACGTTTGAACCAAATGGGGGGGGGGTAGGCGATATCAAATATCAGGAGCTGCTAAGGAGATAAATCTCTTGAGCTGGAGGGATGATGGGATAAAACGTATGAGAAAGAGGAAAGATCCTCAAGTGTCTTCCAAAATGAAGAGGAGTAGGTTTGGGAGAAAAGATGACACATAGATTTTTTTTTTCATCTATTTGCTTCTCTGCCATGACTGTAAGAATAAATAGGACACAGACTTAATTTTGTTCAATTAACGCCTGACATTTAATAGGCACTCAGTAGAGAGTAATTTCAATTTTGGTTGAATCGGAGGCATTCATGTGTAGTTAGAAATGGAAAGAGACTGAAAGGAAATAATTAAAATACTACTGTGGCTCACTCTTGGTAGAATTATGCTAATTTTTATTTTATTATTTTACTCTGAATACCCCAAGTTTATTTTAATATTTTATTTTAAATACCCCAGATTGCATAAATTACTGTTATTCTAAGAAAAAGTTAAAGCTCATTTATTATTTCAAAAAAGAGTAAAGCCTAAGCAGACAAATATGAAACTATCAAGTTAGCATACAGAAGCAGATAATAGATATATCAAGGAATGGTTAGAAATTTGAACAGAAAGTTTATACTAATTTATACACCCATCCAAAATGTTTTTTATCTGTAGCACAGACGTCATAGCTTATTTTGAAATTTTATATACTTCTTTTTTTATTTGTTAGGAGAGTCAGTGTTCTGAGCTAAGACCCTTGACCCTTCAGAAGCAAAAGCAAATAGCTGGTAACCCCCCTTAGCCATCAACCCCACCCTTAACATTGTCCACTTACCGTTTTGTTTTGAGTTTCTGAAGTCTTTTAAGCAAAAGATTTCACTATATCTACCTAGAACTGCTGCTAATTGTCTTCCAAACCCATCCTTTATTAAAACATTTCTTTTAGCAGGCAGACCATTTTTTTTTTCTTTTTAGGACTGTACTTTTGGCATATGGAATTTCCTCTGCTAGGGGTAGAATTGGAGCTACAGCTGCTGGCCTACGCCACAGCCAAAGCAATGCCAGATCCGAGCCACATCTGTAATCTTTGCCACAGTTCATGCCAATGCTGGATCCTTAACTCACTGAGTGAGGCCAAGGACTGAACCCACGTCCTAATGGATACTAGATGTTTTCTTAACCCTCTGAGCCACAACAGGAACTCCAGGCAGACCATTTTACAACAAAACTAAATATGAGGTAAATGAAGTAAGTGCCACACAAATAAAGTAGACATAACATAGAACACTTTTTTTTGTCTTTGTCTGTCCAGCCAATGAATCTTTGAATTGAATTTCTCCAAAACAGAAAGAGTAAGAACTAACTTTACATAAGTCAGTATGGCTACTTTTCATGGCAGCCTAAAGTCAGAAAAGAAAAAAACATCAAAGAGAGTTTTTTTTTCAAGAACCATAGGACACAAAGTATTAAAGTATATACCGTAGAAGAATGGAAGAACCGTGACCTTTATAAGGAAAGAGAAAAAAAAAAAAAAGATTTAGCAAGGAAGGGAGTAGGTACAAATAGAACTGACATATTTCCTCCAGACTAATATGTAAAATACTAAGTATTTACTGCAGACAGCAATGAAAGCAAAGTGAAAAAAATGGAAAAGTCAAAAAAGAACAAAGGCTCTCAAATGTCATATCTTGTTTCCTATCATTAGCTTGTAGCATTTTAAACTCTAACCAAGAGTATGAAACTCTGATTCTTTATACAGGTCTGTAATGTGGACATACACACTTAGTATTTCTGGAAAACTTGGCTTTTACTATCAACACTCTTCCTCTGCAAGAGGTTTCTTAGAGACAGATGTATTTTTAGTGAGCTATGATAGATTAATGCTGTACCAAGGACTGAAAATAAAAGATCTAAATGGGCTCTAAAGTTGCAAGAAGAGGAAAAAAGGTTATTCTCAGGGAAAACACTAATTTCAAAACCATCCTCATATTTCAACACTGGAAAGAAGTTCAAAGCAGTTATCAATACCTCCTTCATGACTTTACTGTGAGCATCTTCATCATAAAGTCACTAGGAATGTCACAAATGCTAAGTGTGAAAGAACATGATGTAAGGTTTAGAGAATGCAGACATTCTTGACTTACTTTTGAAAACCCATGTGGAAGGAAATAGTAAAAACTGCTGGCTAGAATATGCCATGAGGACAAGGAGCTGTATCATTGATGTATTTACAAGTGAAGGTGTTGCTAGTGAGGTTATCATGAACACAAGACATGGCAATATTACAAAAGTCTGCTGTGGATCAGGTTCTAGGCAGATTTAAGTATTTATAGAAGAATATAAATATCCACAACAATTGTGACCAGGAGAGACAAGTTTAAACCATCAATCACAGCTCTTTTTCTTAACAGTGAAAACCTACAGAAGATATATTTGCCCTTAGATAGTCATCATAAATTTGGGTTTTACATGTACCTAAACTTGACGTTTCAGTTGTAGTCAACAGTGGCACACTATACTACAGAAAAAATATATATATATTATTTTCTTAGCAATAGTGTTTATATTGCAGAAGAAAAGGATAAATGGAAGCAGTAATTTTGGTGAGACAACTTGTGAGAGAAATTGATTAATGAAGAAAAGGGAGGGGGTGGTAAATTGTGGCATTTAAAGGGCAAAGCATGCGTACATTAATATATTATGATGCATAAAAGTTACTGACCTAAGTTGTGAATTGTATTAGGTGGTAGACTCTGTGGCAATGGTCTACATGTACTAGGATGTGGTAAACTGGTAGCATTAATGGTCTGGGGTCATCACCCTTCCTTCAGTCCCTGTCCTTTGCCTTGTGACTTTGCATCTGGAGGGTAAGTATATATATATACTTGCTTCTTGATTCAGACCTTTGACCATGTGACTCACTTTGGCTGGTAGGATTTAGAAGATATGACAAAGCAGAAACTTGGGAAGGTGTTTGCACACTTATGCTTGTGTTTTTTCCCTCTGCCATCACCATGACAATAACACATCTGAGCTCACTGGGATGATAAGATCCATGTGGAACAGAACTGAGTCATCCAAGTCATCCTAGCCATAGCTGTTACATCAACCACCAGCTCGCCAACCCCAGACATGCAAGAGAACCCTGCCTAGATCACAGCACAGAGATGCATAGCTACAGGTTTGAGATGCGTGAGCAGTCGATGATAATTTTGTGCCACTGAGGATTTGTGGTTGGTCCTTGGAGGACATCTTTTTGGCTGTCAAAAATTCAGTGGGCAAGGTGATTATACTTGTAATACTCAAGATGACTAAATGATTTCTTATATAGAGAGAGTAGATCATGTATTTCGGTTACTGGTCACTCCTTTTTTTTTAATAATGATTTTTATTTTTCCCATTATAGCTGATTTACAATGTTCTTTCTAGTTACTTGTCACTCCTAATGTGAGAAAAAAGAGTGTATACATGTATGTGTGACTGGGTCACCTTGCTGTAGAGTAGAAAACTGACAGAATGCTGTAAACCAGCTATAATGTTAAAAAATAAAAATCATTATAAAATTTAAAAAACATTTGTTTTGAATAGTGGGAAGTGATCAAGTTTTCAAAGACTTTTGTAAATGACTTACCTTGTAGAAATCAAATATTTCTATTTTAATCATTGCATTAAGAACCTAATTTTAGCCATCTGGCCCTCTGTTTAAAAGGATGAATTAAAAGACTCCATAGAAATTTCTCAATTCATATGTAGAACCAAATTTAAACATAATTGTTAGCCTTATCTGTTTTCCAAAGGTTTGAGTGGCTTACAATAGTGAGCAATGTTTGACATATTTTAAGAGGGGTAGTAATATTTTTTTAATTTTATTTATTTAATGATTTTTATTTTTTCCATTGTAGTTGGTTTATAGTGTTCTGTCAATTTTCTACTGTACAGCAAAGTGGCCCAGTCACTCACACACACACATACACACATTCTTTTTCTCACATTATCCTCCATCATGTTCCATCCCAAGTGACTAGATATAGTTCCCAGTGCTATACAGCAGGATCTCATTCCTCATCAACTCCAAATGCAATAATTTGCATCTATTAACCCCAGACTCCCAATCCATTCCATCCCTCCCCCTCCCCCTTGGCAACCCCAAGTCTATTCTCCAAGTCCATGATTTTCTTTTCTGTGGAAAGTTTCATTTGTGCCGTATATTAGATTCCAGATATAAGTGATATCATACGATATTTGTCTTTCTCCTTCTGACTTACTTCACTTAGTATGAGAGTCTCTAGTTCCATCCATGTTGCTGCAAATGGCATTATTTTGTTCTTTTTGTGGCTGAGTAGTATTCCATTGTATAGATATACCACATCTTCTTAATCCATTCATCTGTTGATGGACATTTAGGTTGTTTCCATGTCTTGGCAATTGCAAATAGTGCTGCAATGAACATATGGGTACATGTATCTTTTTTAAGGAAAGTTTTGTCTGGATATATGCCCAAGAGTTGGATTTCTGGGTCATATGTAGTTCTGTATTTAAAGAGGGGTAGCAATACTATCTTTAATTTAGAGTGAGAAAATTGAGACCCAGAGGTTAAGAAACTTGTTCAGAGTCACATACCTAGGAAGTGATTGAACTAGGACTTAATAATGCTTCAAACTTCACACTTAATCATTATACTTCACTAGCATGAAAAATAAGGGAATAATTTAGTTCTGGATTTGGCAACACACTTCCGGTTTTATTTTTAAGGCAGTGTTTCAGTGTAAATGTATTTTAATCATTTGCAAGTGCCCAATACTTGTAATTACTTTTTAATTCAATAAAGTGAAAGGAAAGCAATGTGGAATTAGGTTTGGGGGCTCCTTCTGCTAGTTCTGTCACCTTTATTTTTAGATATTTTTAGACACTTTTATATAAACAGATTGACCACTTCTGTTTTCATTTCCATCCTATATGTAATTGGGGCAAGAGCATTTGATTCATTTAAAAAATAGTGTTTTTCATTTCCTACATTAAAAGATACATAATAATCACATTATTATTATTTGTTGCACTAATATTTAAGAGATGGCAATGATGTCAAACTTGATTATCTAATCACATGATTCTGCATTGTACTGATAGAACCCCGATCTGTTGACGGTACCACACCCCTCAGCACAGATGCTAAGACTCTTTGTGTATAGTGTCTGCAATCCTAGGCTGATAATAAACTATGCCTTGCCATTTCTAGGAAGTCAGAGTTGATACCATTTAGCTTGCAAAAGAGCTATGCCTAATTCAGGCCGAAGATACTACTTTTATTTAGTTACTGTGACTAATATTAGACACTAAGACAAACAAAACCTGTGCTGTGCACCTCCAACTACCATGCAGGGAGGTTGTAACATGGGATATATTTGGCTTGGGTGGATCTTGGCGTTGTAGAGACCTAGGAGAAAACACTGTAAAGATTTCGTTCAGTTTCTTGACGGTAGCTGGGTAAAATGAATAATATAGAATATGAATTTTTATGTCACTTTCAAGCAGAGTTTTCATAAATGTGTTCCTGTTATTCCTAAACATTGTGAAATGATCACATAGTGAAAAAAAGCACAGGTCTGAAGCAGAGTTTCTTAACTTTCATTGTAAAGCGATGGTATTGTGTTCTGGCAGCCCAAGCTAAAACAGTGATGGCCACAACTATGAATACTACAGAAACTTGGTGAATACATTTAAAATGGAAAGATATGCTTAGTTAGAAGTTATAAAATGAAGATTTAAATTGGTTTTCCCAAGTTCATAGATCTCCTGAATGAATCATAAATCTACCACTTATTGACTCTGCAAATTTTTTTATTTTAACTTTCTAAGCTGGGACTTTTCTTCTGTTAAATGAGCACATGAATATATACTTTATAGTGTTATTTCATGATTGGATGAGATAATGAATATGGAAAGGTTTTATAACTTATAAAGTGATAAAAGGTAGCAAATTTTATCTTTTTTATACTTGTATTCTTAAAGAAATTTTGGATTTGGTTTGAATTCAAGCCAAATTTAATAACGTGTAAGATATGAAGAGAGGAACAAAAAAAAGTTGAGAGAAAAGGAGATGAAAGAACCTAAAGGAAGTAGAGCAGGATCTATAGAAAGGAGACTAATTGAAGTTAGCTCTTCCTCTCTTCATTTTTAAATTGAAGTCAAACATTCATACAGTCAAGTGAATTCTAAGGTTCTGCACCTTGGTGACATTTTACTTATGTACATATCTGGGTAACTGTAACCTAGATCAAATTAAAAACAATCCCATACCTCAGCCTTCATGCCCTTCCCAGGCATGTCCAGCCCTTATCCCCTGAGATAACCACTATTCTGACTTGGGTACCATAGATTATTTTATGTCTTCATGAACTTTATATAATGACTTATAGAGTATGTAGACTTTTAAGTCTATCCTCTTAGCTCAGCAAAATGTCTGAGCTTCATCCACTTTGAAGATCCATCAGTAGTCCATTGTTATTATTTCTGGGTAGAGCCCCTTCACTTTTTAGCATTGATTTCATTTTGCTCAGAAGCCTACTAATATGACTAGTAATTTTTATCTCCATTTCAGTGATAGTATATATACAGTGACCAACGCTGCCCTCTTAAATGAAGTAGAGTTCCAAAAGACAGCTCACAATTCCCTGATCTTTCCAATTCAGGAAGAAAATATTTCCATTTCTTGTGGACATCCTTTCTTTCCCTAGGTCTAGAATGCATGAAAATGTAAATAATCCATCGTGTGAAACAAGATAATATGAGCATTTTTGTGGTCTTTTCTGCCACCATTTTTGAGAAATTTCCCAACAGACCAAATCAACATTGAATCAGTAATGACTACTGTTATGAATTAAAGGGGAAAAAAGTCTAGATCTAACATTAACAATGGAAGGCCAGGATATCATTTGAGAGTCTAATATAAACCTCTTTGAGAATTTGTGAGTATAACTCGAGATCCATCATTTTAAAGATTGTTATGCTTATAGAAAAACTGAGAGGGTAAGATCTGTTTGCAATTACCAAATCAAAATGCAATTAACGAGTCACTGGGAACAAACAATGATGTCTTTAAATGCCCTTTTGGAAATGTAGAATTGGTAACGGGGATCAGGTTCCCAAGGTTCGGATGTTTTCAGTTACCAGTCTTCCTATATAAAAAAAAAAAAAGGTATGAGGACCACTGTGACAGTTTGTCTTAGGAGAGAGAAAGAAGGAGAGAAATGGAAAACACAAAGCAAATGGCACTTCCATCTGGTTACTGGGGCTTCTTTTATTCTCAGAACACTTCAAAGGAAACTTTCCCTCCATTCCCTGAATCATTTTGTTCTGACCTCACTTATATTGTATAAATACATTTCAAACTAAGGATTGAATTTTGCTGGCACATGATCTCTTTTCCTTACAAAATTATTATAACAGGAAGTGTCTCTGATATGGCTGAGATGTGTAATTTGAGTTGAAAAAAAACTTTGCTTATGGAAGTAAGAATATTTCATTTTTCTTTCAATAACAGCGTAGCTGACAAGATAGAAGTGTTCATTTTCCCCATTCTCCTTTGCAAAAGCATTTCTCTAGCGTATGATTTCCTAAACATTCATTTGATGCATATTAGCTGTTTGATGTTTCTCCCCAAATCAGTCTTAAGTCTGCTTTTGGCTATAGCTTTTAATGGAGAGTAAAAACATTGAAATAGATTCATAATAGCAGCAATAATAAAAACAAGATAACATCGTCGTGCTTCCAATACTTGTCTATTACAAGGTTTATTAACTCAGTAAAATGAATATTCATTTTATTTATATTTCTCTTGATACTATCCTGGTAGAAGTGGAAAAGAGTAGTACGCAGTTTAAAGTTGAGCAAGAGAAGCAGGGGGGAGTCTGGATCAACCATGAGCTATTTCTCAGACAGAAGATTGGTTTACTAATGGGCCCATAATGATGATCTCAGAGAGGAACATGGGAGCTGTGAAGGATCCCCTGAATTCAGTTGACTTCTGAGGCTCATGCTCTTCTCGCTCAGGAATAGAAAATTAGTTGACTCTCAGCACACTTGATGCTAAAATAGAACAATAAAACCCAATGGTCTCTAAAGAGTGCTTCCTTCAGCAAGAAGAAGTAGTGCCAGGCTCACCCTTAGTGATTGCAGCTCTGGGGCAAGAGGACAAATGGAATCCCTATATCATTTGTCTAAATACTTAAACATGAAACATCAAAATACTCTTAAATAAAATATCATACCTTAACAAATGAACCTTGAGAACAAGCTGGAAGGCCTGATTAGAACTTAGAACTCTTGAGACTCCTCAGAGTTCCCAGCTAGAATGTGGAGGTGAAGGGGAAGTTGGTCCAGGTTCTGTCTTCCTCTCCCCACATACTGGTCCCACTTCTCTTTCGAGCCCAGCTCTCTCTCAAATCTCACGTTGTCTCAGGAGTTTACATGTGGACAGCCTAGCTCTCTGGTCCAAACACTATCCACCATCCCTGCAAACAATTATCCTATGGCCAGGCTCTAGTTGTGTATACATGGTTAGCTCAGGGGGGCTTCCAGGAGATCAGAACTTCAGATAAGTCAGTTCAGGCCTTCCGAAACTACTTGGGGCCATCTGTGCAGTGAATTCCAGAGTCCATGTATCTACAACATCCTCGAGAAATAAGAGACAGCCCTGGGTGGACATGCCTCCCAGCCTCATCAGAAGCCTCACCCTGCTGGGAGAGGCATGACTGTGGGAAGCCAAAGTAGAGCCCTTCCCAGAAGGGGCCCTTCCTGTATGAGTCTAAGACAATACTAAATAGCTGCTCTTGATTATGTGTTAAAGATGGCAGACACTCCCCAAAGTCTGCCCCTTAATGTACCAAGGACTGTGCCAGAAATAGCAGATTCAGAGATGAATTAGTTACCACCCTTGAATGAAATATCCCTTTGTGAAAAGGTCACTATGAAATGCAAGCATTAACACAGGCAGAGAGGGGTGTTCCTTCCTTTCCCAGGACCAGTGTCATGTGACTTTGCCCTCACATGGGCTAATTGCTCCATTGAAAGGGTTAGTACTAAAAGCCAGACCCTGGTAAGCACAGCTCCTGACTCACATTTTCTGAGATACATGCTTCAAGCAGTGAGCAGCTCTCCACTTACTTGCTGCTTCAGTCCTGGCCCACTGCCTGCTGCCCACCTCCTTTCCTCTGACTACAATTTCCTAATAACAAACTCATGAGGGGGACACACCCCCTGACAGCCAGTGCCCAGACTAACTCATCTCTTATTTAGAATCTTCCTGAGCAGTAGACAAACATGCACACCACGTCTCTCTAAGGCCTAAACCAGGACCATAGGAGAAGGCAACTGGGTGTTTGGATTTTTTACATTCTCCCTACCCCCAACTAGATTATTTGAATAACCAGGTAAATCTAGAAAGTGAGACATGTTTTAGGACTACTGGTCCTGCCCCTTCAACAAACTGAGGCCAAAATAAAAAGATTATGCTTGAATAAGAGAAGTAAGGACCCTAAAAAGCAGATGAGATGAATCTGCTTGGATCCTGGTTTGGACAAAACAGCTATAAAAGTGTTTTAGAGACAATTGGGTAAATTTGAATGTGGTCTCAATATTAGCTGAAATGAAAATTTATTAAAAGGGAAAGATGGAGGAGTTCCCATTGTGGCTTAGTGGGTTAAGAATCAGACTAGTATCCATGAGGATGTGTGTGTGACCCCTGGCCTCACCCAGTGTGTTAAAGATTTGGCATTGCTGCAAGCTGTGGTGTAGGTCGCAGATGCAGCTCAGATCTGGTGTTGCTCTGGCTGTGGTGTAGGCCAGCAGCTGCAGCTCTGATTCAACCCCTAGCCTGGGAACGTGCAAATGCCTTAGACGCAGCCCTAAAAAGAAAAAAAAAAAGAAAGAAAGAAAAAGGTGGGGAGGGAAAGATGGAGATTAGTGATTTGGGGAAAAAAGCAGTTTGATGAAAAAGAAAAAAGAAAAAAATACTTTCAGAAATATCTGGAACAAAATGCCTAAGAATTTATAATAGTGATCACTGGGTGCTGGCAATATGAAGTTGTAATTCTTTTCTAATTATCTATAGTTGTTGCTTACTTCCATAATAAAGATAGTGTTTAAACATAACTGGGGGGAGTTCCCATCGTGGCACAGTGGTTAACAAATCCAACTAGGAACCATGAGGTTGGGGGTTCAATCCCTGGCCTTGCACAGTGGGCTGGGGATCCGGCGTTGCCGTGAGCTGTGGTGTAGGTTGCAGATGCGGCTCAGATCCCACATTGCTGTGGCTCTGGCATAGGCTGGCGGCTGCAGCTCTGATTGGACTTTAGCCTGGGAACCTCCATATGCCGTGGGTGCAGCCCTAGAAAGGGCAAAAAGACAAAAAAAAATTTAAAAATTAAAAATAAAAAAATAAAAATAACTGGGGGAAGTGGAATCAATATAGTGAGGAGTAAGACATAAACTCACCTTCTCCCACAAACACATTAAAAAAAAATCTACATATAGAATAACTGGCTCAAAACATCTACTGAATGCTATCAGAAGGACCTTAAATCTACAAAAAGGGCAAGAAACCCTCCACATATCTGGGTAGAACAAAAGGAAGAAAAATAAAAAGAGAGAAGGAAAAAAAAGAAAAAAAAAGGAATCAGGATGGGACCAGCACTTATGAGAAGGAACTGTGAAAGAGGAAAGGAACTCACATCCCTGGGAAGCTACAGTCCCAGGGGGAGAATGTCACAGCCTCAGAGAAAAGTGCAGTAGACAGACTGAGGAGGACAAAGCAGAAAGAGAGCTGCGCAGACCACGTGTACCTCTGCCCTTGGATACCACAGCCTGAGATACTTAGATGGGGACTGGGCACTGAGACTCAGCCTTTAGAGGTCAGTTCTGGGGAGAGGACTAGAGTTGGCTATGTGGAGCCAGCCTGAGGGGCTAGGGAGCAGTGCACCATGGGCTAGGGAGCTGAGTGCCACAGCTGAGGGAGCACGGGAGGAGGCTCAGGGCCACAGGAGAGGCAAGGCACCATTGTTGGGGAGGTCAAGAGGAGTTGGGGTGGGGCTGCCATAGGAATATCTTTCTCCAAACATATGTGAGCTCTCAGGTGGTGGGGCACCTCCTGCATGGGCTGTGGGCAGTGGGAGACAAACCATAACAGGCATCTCAGACTCCTGAGCAGGTGGGGCCCACCACCACTAGGGATCCATGAACAGGCACTACCACAGCCCCAGTCTCCTCTGGGATCACCACAGAGGAAGGCACTGCAACCAAGTCACGTGTTGCCCTCAATCCCCTGGGAACACACATACCCTGCTGTTGCTTCTGCTAAAGGCCTGGGTCTCTGCCTACACACCTTCCTGAGGGACACTGCCACTTCCCAGGGCCCTGCAACCAAGAGCAGCCTGCACCACCTCCCCACAATTCCTCACCACTGTCAAGGGCCCAGCAACCAGGCACTGGTTAGTAGCCATTGCCTCCATCTTGGAAGCAAGCACAGGCCTTATAACATCACACCTCCTATCAAGAGGATAATAGCCTGCACACACTGAGCAAACATCCAAACCAAAAGCAGCCCCCACACTAATAATAATAATAATAATAATAATCATAATAAAAAACCTCACAAACTACCCAGGGGTGCTTTTGCATATAAATAGCCCACCAAGACTATAGTAGTTGTCTTCCCTAAACTCACAAAATAAGAAAATTATAAGCAAAATGGAGAAGGCCAGGAACCATTTCCAGTTAAAAGAACAGGATAATTCCCCTGAAGGAGCAAACAATGAAAGAGACCTCTGCAGTCTAACAGACACCAAGTTCAAAAAGGAGATAGTGAAAAAGCTGAAGGAATTAGAGTGGATATGAACAGTAATGCAGATTACTTCAGAAATGAACTAGAAAATATAAGGAGGGACCAAGAAAAAGTAGACATTCATTTGCAGAGATGCAAGCTGAGTTAAAGGCACTGAAGACCAGAATGAAAAATACAGAGTTATGAGTTAGTGACTTGAAAGTTAGAATAATGGAAATCACCCAATCAAGACATCAGACAGAAAACCAAATGAAAAGCAATGAAAGCAATATAAGAGATTTATGGGATAATTTAAAGCTGGCCAATCTATGCATAATAGGGATTCCAGAAGGTGAAGAAAAAAAAAAAGGGGGGGGGGAATTGAAAATATACTTGAAGAAATTATGGCTGAAAACTTTCCAAATCTAAAGGAAATAAATATCAAGATACAGGAAGCACAGAGGGCCCCAAACAAGTTGAACCTAAATACACTCACAGTAAGACATATTACAATAAAAATGGCAAAATTAAAGATAAGGAGAGGATTCTAAAGGCATCAAGAGAAAAACAAAGAGTTAGTTATAAGGGAACCCCCATAAGACTTATCAGTTGATTTCTCTACAGAAACATTACAGGCCAGAAGAGAGTTGAAAGATATATTTGAAGTTCTAAAAGGGAAAAATTTGTGGTCTAGAATACTCTACCAGCAAGATTATCATTTAAAATAGAAGGAGAAATAAAGAATTTCTCCAACAAATAGGAGTCCCTGTCATGGCTCAGTGGTTAATGAACCTGACTAGCATCCATGAGGATTTGGTTCAGTCCCTGGCCTTGCTCAGTGGGTTAAGGATCCAGCATTGCCATTAGTTGTGGTGTTGGTGCAGGTCACAGACATGGCTTGGATTTGGTTCCAACTCGACCCCTAGCCTGGGAACCTCCATATGCCATGAGTGCAGCTCTAAAAAGACAAAAGAAAAAAAAATTCTCCAACAAATAAACAAACACTAAAAGAGTACAGCAATACTAAACCCATTTTAAAAGAAATATATAAAAGTCTCCTCTAAATTGGAAAGGGATAAGATAAAGGATGGAGAAAACCACAACTGGAAAATAATCACTTAAATAAGTCCATATACAGATCTAAAAGAACAACAAAAAACCTGTTTGTAAAAGTGACAATAAACACAAGGAACAGTAAAAGATAAACATGAAGATGTGAAAAAGGACATCAAAATCATAAAATGTGGGGAAGGAAAGTAAGATATATATATATATATATATATTTAAAGAATGTGTTTGAGCCCATATGACTATCAGGCTAAAACAAGAAGATATAGGAAGGGGTTAACATACTTGAAAAACAGGACAACCACAAATCAATACCAAAAAAATACATTCATAAGAACTAAAAAGAAGAGGACTTGAGCATAAAATAAAAGGAAATCATCCAACCAAAAAAAGAAAGGAACAAAGGATAAACATAGATCAACTGGAAAACAAGGTTTAAAATGAAAATAAATGCATATTTATCAATAAGTACCTTAAATGTTAATGGACTGAATGGTGCAATAAAAAAAAAAAAACATAGAGTGGGGACTGGATGAAAAAAACAACAAGAGCCTACAGTATGCTGCCTATAAGAAATGTAGCTTAGGGCAAAGGAGACATATAAATTGAAAATGAAGGGATGGAAAAAGATATTTCATGTGAATGGAAATGACAAGAAAGCAGGAATTGCAATACTCATATTACAAAAAATAGACTTTAAAACAAAGCCTATAAAGAAAGAGAAAGAGGGACACTATTTAATGATAAAAGGATCAATTCAAGAAGAGGATATTATACCTGCCCATATATATGCCCCTAACATAGAAACACCCAAATACATATAATACTAAAAGAGATAAAAGGAGAAAATGATGGGAATACAATAATAATATGAGATTTTAAAACTTCACTCATATCAATGGACAGATCCTCTAGACAGAAAATCAATAAGGCAACAAAGGTCTTTAATGACACAGTAGAACTGTTAGACTTAATTAATATTTTTAAGACATTACATTCTTTTCAAGTAAAGATGGAACATTCTCAAGGATTGACCACATACCAGGGAATAAAACTAACCTCAACAAATTAAAGAGTATAGAAATTATTTCAAGCATCTTCTCTGACCACAGTGGCATGAAACTAGAAATCAACCACAGGAAAATAAATGAGAAAAAGCTGACTACATGGAGACTAAGTAGCATGCTACTAAAAAACCAATGGGTCAACAAGAAAATCAAAAGGGATATTAAAAAATACCTTGAGACAAATGATAATGAAAAGACAACCATTCAAGATTTACGGGATGTTGCAAAAGCAGTTCTTAGAGGGAAATTCATAGTGATACAGGCCTTCCTCAAAAAAAAAAAAAAAAAAAAAAAAGCTTAACCTACCACCTAGAAGAATTAGAAAAAGAAGACCAAAGAAAACCTAAAGTCAGCAGAAGAAAGGAAATATAAAGATCAAAGTGGAAACCAATAAAATAGAGTTTCAAAAAAACAAACCAAAAAATCCAATAAAGCCAAGTGCTGCTTCTTTGAAACGGTAAACAAAATTGACAAACCTCTGGCCAGACTCAACAACAAGAAGAGAGACCCCAAATACACAAAATAAGAAATGAAAAAGGGAAAATCTCAATGATACTGCAGAAATACAAAAAAACCATAAGAGAATATTATGAACAATTATATGCCAGCAAATTTGACAACTTAGAAAAAATGGACAACTTTCTAGAGAATTACAGCACACCAAAACTGAATCAAGAAGTAGAGCATTTAAACAGACCCAACACTAGAAATGAAATTGAATATGTAATAAAAACACTCCCTACAAACAAAATTCCAGGACAAATGTCTTCACAGGAGAATTCTACCAAACATACAAAGAACTCAAACCCATCCTTAAAGGTTTACAGAAGATTGAAGAAGGAACACTCCCAAAGACATTCCTACCATCACCCTAAAACCAAAACCGACAAAGATATTACCAAAAAAGAAAATTATAGGCCAATATCTTTGAAGAATATAGATGTAAAAATTCTCAACAAAATTTTAGCTGAGTCCAGCAGCGCATAAAAATATCATACCCCATGACCAAGTGGGCTTCATCCCAAGTTCACAAGGATGATTCATTGTACACAAATCAACCAACATCATACACCACATTAACAAAAGAAAAATCCCAAACCACATAATCATCTCAATAGGTGCGGAAAAAGCATTTGACAAAATCCAACATCCATTCATGATAAAAACTCTTACCAAAGTGGGTATAGAGGGAACATAACATATAGCAGGCATTTATGACAAATCCACAGCCAATATTATACTCAAAGGAGAAAAGCTGAAAGCCTTCCCACTCAAATCTGGAACAAGACAAGGATGCCCACCTTCACTACTGTTATTCAACATAGTATTGGAAGTCCTAGCCACAGCAGTCAAACAAACAAAAGAAATAAAAAGTATCCAAATTAGAAGAGAAGACATGAAATGGGAGGAAATGTTGCAAATGATGCAAGTGATAAGGGCTTAATCTCCAAAATATACAAGCAACTCCTACAACTCAAAAGCAAAAAAACAAGGGCTTAATCTCCAAAATATACAAGCAACTCATACAGCTCGAAAGCAAAAAAAAAAAAAAAACAAATAACCCAACTGCAAAATGGGCAGAAGACCTAAATAGGCATTTCTCCAATGAGGACATGTAGTTGCCCAGTAGACACATGAAAAAATGTTCAACATGACTAATTATTAGAGAAATGCAAATCAAAACTACAGTGAGGTACCATCTCACACTGGTCAGAATGGCTATCATTAATAAGGCTACAAATAACAAATGCTTGAGAGGGTGTGGAGAAAAGGGAACCCTTCTTCACTGTTGGTAGGAATGTAAATTAATACAACCGCTATGGAAATCAATATGGAGCTTCCTCAGAAAACTAAATATAGAACAGAATTACCATATGATCCTGCAATCTCACTCCTGGGTATATATCCAGACAAAACTCTAATTCAAAAAGATACATGCACCTCTATGTTCATCACAACACTATTCACAATAGCCAAGACATGGAAACAACCTGATTGTCCATTAACAGATGAATGGATTAAGATGTGGTATACATACATAACGGAATAGTACTCAGCCATACAAGAGGACAAACTAATGCCATTTGCAGCAACATGGATGGAACTAGAGAGTCTCATACTAAGTGAAGTAAGAAAGAGAAAAACAGATACCATATGATATCACTTATGGAATCTAAAATATGGCACAGGAGTTCCTGTCGTGGCCCATGGAAATGAATCTGATTAGAAACCATGAGGTTGTGGGTTCAATCCCTGGCCTTGCTCAGTGGGTTAAGGATCTGGCACTGCTGTCAGCTGTGGTGTAGGTTGCAGATGCAGCTTGGATCTGGCGTTGCTGTGGTTCTGGAGTAGTTTGGCAGCTACAGCTCCATTTCAGCTCCTAGCCTGGGACCCTCCATATGCCATGAGTGTGGCCCTAAAAAGCAAATAAATAAATAAATAAATAAATAAATAAATAAATAAATAAATAAATAAATAAAACAAAATAAAATAAAATATGGTGCAGATGAACTTAGCTACAGAACAGAAATAAACTCACAGACATGGACCGCAGACTTGTGGTTGCCAGGGGGGAGGAGGAGGGATTGGGATGGACTGGGAGTTCGGGGTTAATAGATGCAAACTGTTACATTTAGAATGCATAGACAGTGAGGTCCTGTATAGCACAGGGAGCTATATCCAATCTCTTGTGATAGAACATGATAGAAAATAATATGAGAAAAATAATATGTATATGTGTGTGTGTGTGACTAGGTCATGTTGCTGTACAGCAGAAATTGACAGAACAATGTAAATCAACTATAATAAAAAAATTAAATAATAATAATTGGAAGATGTAATATTAGGTTTCTCTTTGTTCAGAGAATCACTACATACTTCTCAGCCTATCTTTGCAGACTAGTTCAGCTGTGGTGTAGACCCCAGAGTAAGTTTTGATAAAAAATCAGGCATTCCCACAGTTATTTGCAGGCAGAACCACATTAATCTTTACCCTCATAAGTTTATTGAGTTAAAGTTTAATGTTATTCCTTCAGCTTCCACAGAAATGAAATGGAAACATCCATTTGAAGAATGATTTATAAAACTATAATAGAAGTCATTTTCTGTGATTTCATGTGGTATTTCTTCAGTAAGAACCTAATTTATGAATTCTTTTTGGAGTTCACTGCCTGGAAAAAATATTTTTCCTTTCATTAATTCTTTTTCTGGACAAGAAAGAATTTTATCATCTATCAGGTTTTCCTGTTATCTTGGCTGCTGGGGAACTCAGATGTAATTTAACATGTAATTGCATTAACTAATTACCTGGGAGCTTGAAAGAGTCATCTCTTTTCTCTTTGAATTTCATTATTATTTCATAAAAGTCTATTTTAAAAACAATTCTAATTGTCCTTTTCTGCTCATCTGATCATTTTCTACACCCTTTGAAATTCATTTGGGGAGAGGGTAGATTATAAATAAATAATAGGATCTCTGCAGAGCCTGCGGGCAATTTAACAAGTAGTAGACATGTCTTAGAAGGTCTGCCTCCCCTGACACTCTTCTCACTTTCTCTGAGTAGTGAGGTCCACAGAGATGAACCTCCCCCATTCCAGCAGCAATTGGAAAACTGGACTGGATGGACACATGACCAGATTCATGTGTGAGAGTCTCTATTCTGGGCATTTGGAATTGATAAAGCGATTCTCTCTGGTTTTGCCTGCTTATTTAGGATGCTGCGAGGCATAAATAAGCCAACAATGAAATCAACCAGTGTATAGTCATCCTGTTTTATCTTTGAAAAAGAAATACCACTTACATCACGCTGAGTCATCTTATTTTGCTTTTTTCAAAAAGATGGGCATTGGAATTAAGAGACCAATCTAAGTTCTGGAACCAAAGACAATCAAACACAGCAGTCTATTCTGAAGTGTTTAAAGAAGGAGCCTTAGTGTGGTGGGTGGGATGGGGTAAGTTGACCATTGTCATCACTGGGGGAGTGACAGCCAAAATCCCATTTCACTCCTGCATCCCTTACTTCCCTGTAGAGGAGGTAGATTTCAGGAAAGTTTGTTTTTTTAAAGGATACAGATAATTCCCACACTTACCTACATCCCCAGTTCCTCCAAGAATGAATAAAGAAAGTATTTGTGTCCTTCATATGATGACAATTGCACTGAACATCATTCCAAAGGCAACAGTGCATGTACAGTACAACACAGTCCCTGCCAAGAAATTGCATGTACTTTGCTACATGTTGTGAGTATTCTCATTTGACTCCACCTCTGCAGTTTCATACAGAAATTGTTGTTGTTGCTGGTGTGTTATCTAGCATTTAGTGTACTGTTTCCCTAATGCTAGGTTTATTACGAGCATCAGAGTTGTTTCCCAGAAACTATGAATTACACTAAGTCCATGTGTTGTCTCAGCAGTTCGGCCTCTCTAACTTGGCTGGAATAAGAATTCTCTCTTCTCTCAGCCGGAACTAACAAGGTTAGTTTTCAATAAACGATCACTGATTTTAACTGAATTAGAATTAAGGTCACACAATTTGAGGGGCATGAGACTGCAACTTATTAAACAAGTTCCTTCTGCGTTGGAAAAGTCAGTGAGTTTCTCAGATGCGATAAACTGGGTGTTCTTACAACTAAAACACCATGAATAGGACAGCGAGAAGTGCTGGGGATAGTTAAAACTTGATCAGATCAAGGATTTACCGTGAAGCTGCTGTAAAACCCCACCCTCCCAACCTCCAACTCAAATTCTCTGCACAGATTTCTGATCCCTTCATTTTCTGATTTTCACATGTCTGTTTTTTTTTTTAAGTGATGTATTCTCAAAACAGAAACAGATGTGAGATCTAATTTCTTATTGGAAGTGACAAAACATATAAAGATTTGGCAAGATATGTATTTCACATATTTCAAGATTTCAAAAATAGTCATCAAACAAATAAAAGAAAAGCTAGAGAGTAGGGTGGTCTTTCTTTGGTTTCTTTGTTCCTTTTTCTAAGATTCTTATGATGGTTTACTGTCAATAAGATATAGAAAAATATAGAAATATCTCATATATGTATAACAGAAAATATATATTCTTATAATAATTCAAGAGAAGAAAACAGTAATTGTTCTCTTAGTTTCAAAGAAGAACTCAATATAATCATTTCTACATTTTAATGTGACTGTAAACTTTCATCAAATCACCTTTAACCAAATGAGCTTTTTCTATCAAAAAGAGAAAAAGCTCAGAAATGAATAATTTTGCTCATTAAGTTCTAAGGGCAGTTGCTAGACAGAGCAAAGGAGTAGGTATAATAGCTTTTATGAAAGAAAGATGTGAGGAGGCATAGGTGGATGAGTATGTGTGATTGTGGTGAGTAAATTTGCATTTATATAGCACTATTTTTCAGGTGAGACAATTGGTAATATATTTGCTACAGTGCAGAGCTGTGATGTAAAATCCATACTAAAGAGAAATGGTTTGGCTTTTTTTTTTTTTTTTTTAAATAAAGGCATTTGGATCTGATGAACATTTATCTAGAGTCTAAATGTACCAGGCATCAGGTGAGGTGGGGACTTCCTGCTGTCATTTAACATTCACGATAATACTGTTTTGGTATCACTACCTCCATTTTTAAAAATGAGGAAACTGAGGGTCCAGGAAAATGAAATGACTCAGTCAAAGTCACATATTTGACAAATTGCAGGGCCAGGATGGGAACGTATAATTTTCAGGGTCTAAAGTCATTTTCACTCCACAGCAGTTAAATTAAGGGAAAATGCCACATATTTTCAGGAGTTCTTATACTTGAGTAGTGCTTTAAGTTTGCAAATTAGTTTTGCTACTTTCTTGTTAATCCTTAAAATGACTCATATAAGGACATCATAGTAGAGATGAGGAAGGGTTCGAGAAGTTTCAGGGATGTGCTAAATTTGTGTACCACTCAGCTCCTTTGTATTTGTGCCTGACACTCCACTCCCATCAAACTTAACCATAAAGATGTTGCTGCATGTGTTGCATGATAACTCTATTCTCCTTAGAAGAATTGGCTACAAAATGTGTCTTAAGGAGCTCAAAGCCTCTTTGGAGAGCCCCTCAGGTGGGCCCCTGAGAGAGAGAGGAAACAGCAGCTAGAGAAGGGGGGGGGGGAATCTATGCAAATGAGGCTTTAAGCTACCTTTCCCCTCTACCCAGGAGCCCTGCTTTAATTTACTTCATGTATTTATCTCCCTCATAAGGTTTTGCTTGAAGAAAATGTTCTGTGGCCTTAAAGTGTTTGAAAATTAGACACTGCATGTTTTAAAGGTTTTATATATTTTGTATCTATTTGAGGAACCCTATTAAAACCAGTGATTAAGAAATAGACAAGATATAGTTCCCAGTGCTATACAGCCAGATCTCATTGCTTATCCATTGCAAAGGCAATAGTTTGCATCTATTAACCCCAAATTTCCATTCCATCCCACTCTCTCCCCCTCCCCCTTGGCAACCACAAGTCTATTCTCCATGTTTATGATTTTCTTTCCTGTTGAACTGGGAACTATATCTAGTCACTTATGATGGGGCTTGATAATGTGAGAAAAAAGAATGTATACACATATGTGTAACTGGGTCCCCTTGCTCTATGGTAGAAAATTGACAGAACACTGTAAACGAGCTATAATGGAAAAAATTTAAATCATTATAAAACTAAAAAAAGAGAAATAGACAAGAAAGGAAGATGATACCATGTTTAAGAGTACATATGCTAAAACAACAGCAACAAAAAAAGGAGTTCCCATCGTGACTCAGTGGCTAACGAATCCAACTAGGAACCATGAGGTTGCGGGTTCGATCCCTGGCCTTGCTCAGTGGGTTAAGGATCCGGCGTTGCTGTGGCTGTGGCGTAGGTCGGCAGCTGTAGCTCCAATTAGACCCCTAGGCTGGGGACCTCTATATGCCGCGGGAGTGGCCCCAGAAAAGGCAAAAAGAGAAAAAAAAAAAAAAAGAGTACATAAGCTTATGTGCTGTTTTACCTGGAGGTAACAGCCAAAACTTACCAGCTGGCTGATGCTTACCAGGAAGCAGAAAACTAACCAGCTATATCTAGGTTGAGGCTTCTGACATCAGTCTTAGTAGATGCTCTTAATAGGAGCTTATTAGTCTCTTAAAGCTATCTTGGGAAAGTGAACACACACTGGTGGTCAGACTTCTAATTTTCAGGACAACTGTGAGTCTTAAAACAAAAGTAAGATGTGCTAAAATTTCTTGCGGAAGGAGACAAATAAATAGATTTCATTGTAAGCATTCTCTCCTAAATTATCGATCCCTTGGGGACACACACACACACACACACACACACACACACCCCTACCTGTTTCTTCTTATGTTGTTTCTGAGTTTATACTCTAAATGACTTTGTTCACACCTTCAGTATAAACCTATTACACACCTAGTGGTGTCTGTGTCTGTTTCTCCCACTGGCCTGTCTGTTTCTCATAAAGACCAAATATTACTTCTCAGTGTAATCCCTGAAGTTAACACTGAGCATGGCACACAGATTCTCAATGACAATCTTTAAGTATTAAAAACTGAGTTAGGAAAAAAGAAACAGATACATATCCACTCTCATTTTATCCTTGTTAATACAAAGTGAAAGAAGGGTTTCTCTTCAGATCTTGAGAAACAGTATGCTGCCTTACAACTTGACTCTCACAATTATTCCAATTTCAGAAGTACCTGCAATTAGGAAAATTGGTAATAGAGTTAGAAAAATACCAGTTTCTTTTTTTGCAAGATATTTTGCTTTCGAGTATGTAAAGTCTCAGAAGACTAGTGATAGAAAGAATGTTATAAACTGCATTTACTTTCCAAAGGCAATTTGCATAACACGTGCATTTTTATAACAAGGGTATTGATGGTTCAAGCTTTGAGGGAAGGAGTGTTGGAAGAACTCCCAAGCTTCCTTAATATAAATATCAAAAACTATCCTGACTAGTGTACAAATTGGTTTTCTGTCATCTTTCTTTTACTTTTCCTCAGTTTTTATTGGGTTGAGGTAAATTTGTGGTTCCTGTCTTGTGTGACTCAGAGTTTCTCTGTTGACAGTCCAGGTCAGTCTGAACTCAGGGATGGGATCTCTTTCCAGGAAAGAGCTTACCTGCCATGGTCCCCAGTGAGACTAGTTGGTCCCCCAGGAACAAGGGCCCTGGGACATGATCCTGAACCTCCTGAAGTTCTTACTACTGAAGGGGGCCTCTCAGCTGCTATAGGGTCATTGTGTCCATTGCTCCATTCTGCTCCAGCTGTTCCTGGCACCTGCTTTAACCCCTTTTTAATTAATTAATTAATTGCTTTTTAGGGCTGCACCTGGCAGCATATGGAGGTTCCCAGGCTACAGCTTGGAGCTACAGCTTCTAGCCTACACCACAGCCACAGCATTACCAGATCATTAACCCACTGAACGAGGCCAGGGGTTGAACCCATATCCTCATGGATACTAGTTGGATTCCTTACCACTGAGCCACAATAGAAACACCTATTCCCTTTTTTAAATGTCCTTCCCCACTTTCCTTTGGGAGTTGAAGGAAGACATGAATACATTTACTTCCAGAGTAAGCTGAAAGGAAGGAGAGACCCCAAGATAGTTCTACCTCTCTGTGTCTTAACTGATCCTTCTTCTTCCTTTTAATATTTGCAATTGCATCATCTTGGATCTATAGATTTCTAGTGGCTCAGAGTTCACCTTCTACACTCTTCTCAGGAATCCTTTTTTTTTTTTTTTTTTTTGTCATTTGAGGGTACCTGAGGCAAATGCAGCTGCTTAAATCACAAAACATCCTATAACTTCCCAGCTGGGTGGCTGAAACTTGATGAGGGAGATTGTAAAAGCATGTTCTGGAGAAGTTCTCAACCTCAGTGGCATATGAGAATGCCTCTTGCAGTCTAAGAATCTCTGAGACTTGAACCAAGGCATCAGGGTTCCTAAAAAGTTCTCCAGAGGATTCAAAAGCACAGCTAAGCAGCCACTTGTAGAAAGACCTATGATCTTTCAAAAATAGTGAGTGGTAGTGTTGAGAGGTCATCCATTAAACACATTTGATGGTTTGTTTCTTGCTGCTGTAACAGGCAACTTTCCATATCCTGAATGCAGAATCTATTCTTTCCAAATCTAAGTCACCACAAGAAAATCCGACCAAGCCAAACTGTTTTCTTTTGATTTCTTTCAAATTTAGGTACGTCATATAAACAGCACAGAATTGAAGCACTGATCTCTCAGATGAGCTCAGAGGCAGATAATACATCTTTTCTTTATGAGGAAAGAGTCCTACAATTTAACATTTAAAATTCATTTTCACTGCCATTTAAAATAAATTTCTCAATCACTGATGATTCTAAGTGTCTTGATTCATACTACATGATAAAAAACAAACATGGGTGTCTGGTTCCCAAAAGCTTTCTCTTATAACCCACTTTATTCATTCTTTCCCCTCCTGTGAAAATTTGGTGTTGGGGATGAAGATATATAAAGAAGTGATCTAGAAAATCTAATGCTGGTGTAAGAACCATAGATGTTTTGAAATAATCATTGTCTTCTGTCATGGTTTTTAGTTTTAAATTCTCAGTGAATGTTTTAAGAGGCATGACTCATTTAAATGGCCCAATGTTTCACTGTTCAACCAAGCTCGGAAATATTTATTCTATTTTTTTGAAACAAACAGGGTAAGAATGCTTGTTGCTGATAGAAAGCTAAGGCCTCTGTGTTTGGAAGAGAGTGAAGAAAGATCTCAGAGACATGATGTCATAGAGCAGTAAATTGGGGAATAAAAGGAAAGAACTATTTTCAAATAGCATTTGAGAAAGAGAGATAGGTTAAATTTGCTTTGTCAGATTTGATGGATATGCCATAAGTAGAAAGTGAGATTTGTTTTCCTATAAAGTAAGGATTAGTCTCTGGTTGGTAGCTATATTCTGTGAAATACTTTTCTTTTTCTTTAAAGTGTTTAAGATTGAGTGTGTGACCTACAGCCTGGGCAGGGCATTGATTGAAAGGGCTTGATTGATGACTACCTAATGACTTTATTTTTATGGTGGTGGGAAAGGACACTGCTTTCTCTCCTTCGGAAGCTGTGGGACTTAACTAATAAGTCTGATGAACCTAAGTTACTCTTATTTTCCACAAGAGAAAGGAGGAATAAATCTAAAAATAACCTCAAAATTGGGCTGAGGGAAGCTTCCTTCCTCCATACCCAGACAAAGCTGAAAGAAGGGGAGTTAGCCCTGCTCTAGTTTAAAGAGATGGAATATGTCCCTCTTATAAAAACATGAAACATTTTTATTCCTTCCTTTCTGGAGAAGTTTGAAATTGACATTAACGTCCCAAGCCTTTTTGTTTCCAATGTTGATTATCATCATAATCAAGATCTAACACTACTGGGAGAATACATTTGAGAAGTTTCTGCATAGAAGAAACCTCTCTGCTCATGCATCTACAGACCCTTCTCTCTATCACATCAGACCACACAGAGCACTTGTGACTAGGGATCTCTGCCTTCTCTGCATTCCTATTGCCATTATTTAAGATACTTTTATCTATAAAATGACATAACTGTTTGGCTTATTTCTTTCAGGGTGATTACTAACCTTCAGAGTTAAGTATAAGTAGTAGATTACTTACTAAATTAAATAGCAACTTACCAATTTTAAGGCAAAGCTGATTGCAAGTATATAGAGAGAGTTATACATTTATATGTAATTAGTGCTTTCCTGTAGGTATTTGACTAGGCTCTCAAAAGATGTTTGTTGGCTGGTGGTTGATTAATAATAGGTTACCAGTTGAAATAAGACAAGGGCAATTCTCTCTAAATAGTCAATGCAATACTTTTGAGTCTATCTGAACAACGTACATACAAAAAAGAAATGAGGAATGGGCCAGAATAAGATTTTTGTACCTGGGCTGCATTCCAAGAACTGTAGCCCATTCCTGGACCTCAGTTGTATTGGAGATGAGAAACAGGCCTTGAACAGGGAGTTGGAGAAATGCAAGTTCAAGTGCTAGAGGAGATAGGGAGTGATCTAATCAGGGTAATTGGCCAGGGTCTGGCTTAGGAGCTGAAATAGCCTTCCTCACAGGTGCATCACACTAGCCAAATAACTAGGTGCAAGGAGCATGGGAGCAGTCACATATGATGTTTTCTTTCCATCCTCTATTGAAAGAACAAAACCACAGCAAAATTATTGTGCTTTTCTGAAGTTAATTTGTAGACTGTGAGGAGGATGGGAAAAAAATAAAAATAATGCAGGTTTTTTTCCTAATAATTGAAACAATACAGAGGTGCTGTATAAAGAAAATGTTAATGTCTTCCTTTTCTCCCAAACCTACTCCATTCCAGTAAATCATGTTATTAGTCCAGTGTGATGAAATCTTATTCACCTATTCCTATGCTCTTTGCAAATATATGCAACACTATCTCGCACTATCTTTTCCTCTATTATTTTTTACAAGCAAAGGACCACAACAAAAATATTGCTTTGCAAATATTCTTTTTAGTAATTGCTAATAAATTACAGTATGAATGTCCCACAATTGATCTAACTAGTTGCTTTATAAGATTGAATATATGGATAGACATATGTCTACATGGAAGGGAGAGCAGTTTGTTTTTTCATGTAGGATAGATTTACTATTGGGTCAAAGAATATTCAGTTTAATACTTTTTGAAATTATGGTTTTTATGGGAGTTACATATATTAAAGTTAGCACAATGAAATAGAAATTCCCCATTTCTCATTCAATAAGGTAAGAAAGTACATGAAGTGTACAAGTTCTCTAGGTCTTTATCCCCACTAAAAACGTTCTCAAAAGATAACGATAACAAAGTTGTGTGTGTGTGTGTGTTTTAAGACAAGTCAGGCTTAAAAGAGCTTGACCGAGGAGATTATGGAAGTCCTGTAGTTATATTCATCAGTCAGGGTTCAATCAGAGAAGTAGAACCACAGGGTATATTGGTTGGTAGATGAGATAGAAAGAGAGATAGATGATTGATTGATTGATAGACAGATTAGATAGATAGGGATTATCTATCTATATAGCCATAACATCTATAGTTATAGATATCAATGACATAGATATTAATATAGGTTTTTAGAGCAGTCTGATCCTACATAATTATGAAAGCTGATTCCATTGTTTTTGCACATGATGCTGGAGCTTGACTCTGAAGGGCAGGCAACAGGAAGGGAAATGGAGAAAAGCAAGAACAAGTTGGACGTCACAAGTATAAGCTGGACTATATGAGGACACTGAGGACACACATGTCATTTCTCATTGTCTCTGACCTTGGTGTGTGTCTCACAAACTGGGGGCCATTTGCCATGAAACTAAACATAAAAACCTCTCCCAAGAATTAGAAAAACTGAAGAAGTTCCAGGGAAGGGGGAGCATTTGCAGTCTCCAAACCCCATCTCAGAATCTCTCATGCAGTCCACCCTAAAGGAAAATGGACAGGAAAGGCAATTCTCAGCAGTGTATTTCAGCCTAGCCAAGTTAACACTTTATGAAGCACTATATTTATGATGCAAAAGTATCCACTCTAACCTACCTTAAATATTCCAAAAACCTTCCTATTTGGTTGTCTGGCTAGCCCTCAAGAAATTTTCTAGTGATTTAAAATAGAACAACAGCATTTCCAGAAAGATGAGATTGTTGTGACATAAATTTGCATGTGTGCCTGTTCACATGTGTACACACACAAAAACATTCTTTTATTAAATTTATATGGAACCACAAAAGACCTAGAATTGCCAAAGCAATTCTTAGGAACAAAAACCAAGCAGCAGGCATCACTCTCCCAGACTTCAGGCAGTATTACAAAGCCATAGTCATCAAGACAGTGTGGTACTGGTACCAAAACAGACATACAGACCAATGGAACAGAATAGAGAACCCAGAAATGAACCCAGACACCTATGGTCATTTAATCTTTGACAAAGGTGGCAAGAACATAAAATGGGAAAAAGACAGTCTTTTCAGTAAGTATGGCTGGGAAACCTGGACAGATGCATGCAAATCAATGAAACTGGAACACACCCTCACACCATGCACAAAAATAAACTCAAAATGGCTGAAAGGCTTAAACATAAGACATGACACTATCAAATTCCTAGAAGAGAACATAGGCAAAATATTCTCTGACATCAACCTTATGAATGTTTTCTCAGGTCAGTCTCCCAAAGCAATAGAAATAAAAGCAAAAATAAACCAATGGGACTGAATCAAACTGACAAGCTTTTGCACAGCAAAGGAAATCAAAAAGAAAACAAAAAGACAATTTACAGAATGGGAGAAAATAGTTTCAAATGATGCAATGGACAAGGGCTTAATCTCTAGAATATACAAGCAACATATACAACTAAATAGCAAAAAAGCCAACAACCCAATTGAAAAATGGACAAAAGTCCTGAATAGACATTTCTCCAAGGAAGATATAGAGATGGCCAACAAGCACATGAAAAAATGCTCAACATCCCTGATAATTAGAGAAATGCAAATCAAAACTACCACAAGATACCACCTCACACCAGACAGAATGGCCATCATGAATAAGTCCACAAATAACAAGTGCTAAAGAGGGTATGGAGAAAAGGGAACCCTCCTGCACTGTTGGTGGGAATGTAAGCTGGTACAACCACTATGGAGAACTGTATGGAGATACCTTAGAAAACTATACGTAGAACTACCACATGACCCAGCAACCCCACTTGGGCATATATCCAGACAAAACTTTCCTTAAAAAAGACACATGCACCTGCATGTTCATTGTAGCTCTATTCACAATAGCCAAGACATGGAAACAACTCAAATGTCCATCGACAGAGGATTGGCTTAGGAAGATGTGGTATATATCCACAATGGAATACTAGTCAGCCATAAAAAAGAACAAAATAATGTCATTTGCAGCAACATGGATGGAACTAGAGACTCTCATACTGAGTGAAGTTAAGTCAGAAAGAGACAAATATTGTATCACTTATATCTGGAATCTAATATACAGCACAAAGGAACCTTTCCACAGAAAAGAAAATAATGGACTTGGAGAATAGACTTTGGTTGCCCAGGGGGAAGGGGGAGTGAGGGAGGTGGATTGGGAGCTTGGGGTTAATGGATGCAGTCTATTGCCTTTGGAATGGATTAGCAATGAGATCCTGCTGTGCAGCACTTGGAGCTATGTGTACTCACTTATGATGGAGCATGATAATTGGAGGAAAAAAATTGTATGCATGTATGCATAACTGGGTCACCATGCTATATAGTAGAAAAAAAATTGTATTGGGGAAATAACAATGAAAACAATTAAATAAATAAATAAATTGAAGTATAGTTGCTTTACAATATCATGTTAGTTTCAGGTGTATAGCACAGTGACTTAGTTATATACACATTCTTTTTCAGATTTTTCTCCCTTATAGGTTATTATAAGATATTGAGTATACTTCTCTGTGCTATAAAGGAGGGTTGTTACCTATTTTTGTTGGTTATCTATTTTATATATAGAAGTATATATATATATATATATGTCAATCCTAAACTCCTAATTTATCCATTTCTCCCCCTTACATTTTGGTGATCATACTAAGTGAAATAAGCCAGAGAGAGACAACTATCATATCACTTATATGTGGAATCTAAAAAAAAAAAAATACAAAATATACATAGATCTATTCCTTGATTATGAATACTGATAAGGTTCTTGCTTTTAACTTCTAATTCATCCAAGTTTCTACTTTAACCATGCATCCTGACTTCTGTTAACCTATGACACCAATAAACCCATGAATAATATAATTTGTGTCATCTGAAAGTTAAACTCAGTCCATCATTTATTTTTATTTTTAAAATAGGGTTAAAAATGGGCTTGAGGGTAATTTTTGGCTTTTGTCCAAAATGTACTTAAAGTAACTGCATGCTATGTGTGTTGAATTATTGCATATTCATACCGTGTTGGACAAACAATATGTCTCCAATCCATCAGCATTTTGGATAGAAAAGGATCATTCTTCTTGTCTTGTAGCTTTAAGAGTGTCTTATTGGTGACAACATTGTTTCACTTGAGTGAGTCTTGATTCAAAAGATGCTTTTGTCTTCTATGATTAATATTATATTTAGCCAATAGTATCTTCTTTGTTTTTGTGTATTAACATTGTGCATTTTGGAGATGCAGAAAACTAAAGTGGTTTTGGAGATGCAGAAAACTAAAATCATAGAAATTCTTAGGTATTTTCTTGGAATGTTAGTAAGAAGTATTATTGAATCCATACCAAGTCTTTATAAATGTCAGAGGATTTTCTTTTGTATTGAATTTAATTGTCTTTTTGGCTTCCTAGTTTCTCATCTCTATTGTCCACACTCTACATTTCAGCTGAGATCACTTAAAAACATGCTACACTCTTCCCCACCCTTTGTTCTGGGACTGGTAGTTTTCTCAGTCCTATAAGACTAGCTCAGGTGAGTTGGCTTCCAGTCCTTACCTAATCTTGTTTTGACCCTATAGTCTTTTTCTTTCTTTCTTTCTTTCTTTCTTTCTTTCTTTCTTTCTTTCTTTCTTTCTTTCTTTCTTTCTTTCTTTCTTTCTTTCTTTCTTTCTTTCTTTCTTTCTTTCTTTTTTCTTTTCTTTTTCTTTTTTTTTGCATAACATATAGTTACTATTTAAAATGTAAGACAAAATACTAGCTTATTCCAACAGAAAGTATAAGTGTACATTGGGAAAGATTTGGGAAATGTCTCAGTCCAACTTCTCCAACTTCATAAGAAAAAGGCAATTATGGGACAAGACATTAAAGGAAAAAACAGGTCTTCTGCTCTCAGAGCTCCCACTCTTAGGCCATGTGTAGGAGAAACTTCCTTTTTACCATAATGGCTTATAGAAGAAAAAGGCCCCAAATATAGAACCTGAAACATGTGGTAAATTTCAGGAATTTTCAGATCTCCAAGCCTCAATCCAAAAGTTCTCATTCGCAGGTCTAGGGTAGGACCCAGGGAATAGTGTTAAAAAAAAAAAAAAAATTTGAGTGATTAGCTGGGTGTGGAAACAACTGACATACTCTATTGGTAAAGTTGCATTTCTGTAGCCTTTGTTTTCTTTAGAGAAGGACTTTCCAAGTAGAGGGAGTATCATCCTGGACCAGTACACTATTCCTTCTCCTGTGGAGGTAGCTATTTTGATCATAATCAGTCTAACTGATAGAGAGTCAGTTTTGCGTTTGTGTTGTGATTCTCTCCCATTAACCTGGAACCTTTACCTAAATCTTGTTACACTTTAAAAACTAATCTTAGATATGTGGTGGGGAAAAGCCTTGCATTTCCTAGGACTTCCTGGGTTGCAAGTGACAGAAAATAATTCTTACTCACCTAGAGGTCCTCTATTGGCTCACAAAACTAGAAAGTCAAGGAGATAGCTGTCTTAGTTCATTGCTAGAACTGAAAATGCAGGTGGTATTGCAGGGACCCTCTTATATCCATCTCTTGGCTCTGCTGGCTTTTCCTATGATGGCTGCATTGTCCCCCTCCTGTTATAGCCCTTCCTATGATGACAGATGACTTCTATAGGCAGGACTAGCCCTCTTACTAGTCCTTATTTGTTCTTTGTACTGGCAGCCAAGCATTTGAATCCCAGTTCTAGGAAAAAGAATCCTTTCGTATTCTAGGTTCTTTATGCTTTGGATGGGAAGAAGAAGAAAAAAATGAGGCTTCTGAATTTAAGAAGAAAGATCATTGGAGTTTCTGTCATGGCTCGTGGAAATGAATCTGACTAACATCCATCAGGAGGCAGGTTTGATCCCTGGCCTCATTCAGTGGGTTAAGGATCTGGCGTTTCCGTGAGCTGTGGTTTAAGTCACAGACGTGGCTCAGATCTGGTGTTGCTGTGTCTATGGCATAGGTCAGAGGTTACAGATTCAATTCAACCACCAGCCTGGGAACCTCCATATGCCACAGGTGCAGCCCTAAAAAGACACACAAAAAAAAAAGAAGAAGAAGAAGAAGAAGAAAAATCAGGAATATGACACACTGCCTTCTTTATGAATTAGACATGATCTATTCCTTTTGCAATCTATGCTCAAATGTTATCAACTTCTAAAAATAAAATTAAACATCATTTTCATTAATTTTTAGACAATGAGAGCCACAAGGGAATATATTCAGGGAATATGTTTTCTTAGCAAAACAAATTAGTGAGATGAAGATGTCATACATTTAGGACATGAAAAAAAGGTAAATCTATTTTATATCCACAAAGTGCCATTTATGTTTTCCTCTCAAAAATCAGTCTTTTTCACCTGGGAAGGTCTTCTTCCCTCTGCAAACTGATGAAAAATAGGAATATGAAATCTCTATAGAAAAAAAGATTATCATTCCTGTTGTGAGATCTCCTTTCCTCCATCCTGTGGAGTTAACACCTCTGGCCTCCCCTATACCTCTCCCTCACTGTCCAGAGGAGAAGAAGAGCCTGGGCACAGGGGGCTCAGAGCTTCTGGGCTAGCTCATCAGACCACCTTTGTTCTCTGAGGCTCTCTGGAGCCTCTACCATACAGGAGAACTGCAGGTGCCCAGCTTTGTCAGAAATTTTGGAGGTGTCTGTTGAATGCTGGAATATAAAATCACAAGCCACTTTGGCTGCAGATCAAAAGTCACATTGTCCAGTTTGTCAGTAGTGAAAGTAGTACTTTGATCTCCATCTGTCTGACTCTTGGTTCTGCCTCTCAATTCTGCTTCAGAATTCAGAGAGCAAAGGGAAGGATGCTAGATATTGATGCCCTAAAATCCCAACATTATTATTGTTATAATACACCACAGTAAAATTCATAAAATAAAGGACCGTATCTTCTAAAAGTTGTTTTTCACAGTAGCAAGTGCATGAACATTACACAAACGGTATTTGAAAATGTAGTTTCCAGTGCTGAATTGGAACAGATGCCAAATAGTTTTCCTCCCTATGGAGCCAAAAGAAGAGAGTAATTCAGGCTAAAATCCAACGTACATTTCCAGCCTCACGTGGGACCGAAACAGCCAGAAACTTTGCCATTAACTTCTGTCTTTGCTAATACAATGTAACATATCTTATGTCTTTATTTTTCTGAATAATTAGCTTATAATTTGACGAACTCTAAAAAAAAAATCAGAAACGTTTTTCTTTTGGTTGTATTTTAAATTCCCACTTCAATATAGAAATGCCACTTTTGTCCTTATAAAGAGAAAGAATGGGAGTTCCCGTCGTGGCGCAGTGGTTAATGAATCTGACTAGGAACCATGAGGTTGCGGGTTCGGTCCCTGCCCTTGCTCAGTGGGTTGGCGATCCGGCGTTGCTGTGAGCTGTGGTGTAGGTTGCAGACGTGGCTCGGATCCTGCGTTGCTATGGCTCTGGCGTAGGCTGGCAGCTGCAGCTCTGATTCGACCCCTAGCCTGGGAACCTCCATATGCCATGGGAGCGGCCCAAGAAATAGCAACAACAACAACAACAACAACAGACAAAAAAAAAAAAAAAAAGAGAAAGAATGTATTCCATTTTACAAATTGTACCACTCCCTGGACCTTTACCTGTCCCCTTTCCCAATTCCTTGTAATTCAGTTTACTTTGCAATTGAAAAGAAAATGCCAGATTCTGTAGATTTTAGGGTGTGATCCAAAACTGCTTTCAAGGATCCTGCTGGTATTTGGGAAATCTCAACAGATTAGGTGATTGAAATCACATGCCCCCAAGGGAAATGGGCACTAAGCAGTGGTTCTTGGCAGTGGAAGTGACCTGGAAACAATTCAAAATTAAAAAGCAATAATTACGTGTAAGAGCTACTCCTCCCATTTTTTTTTTTTTTTTTTGAAATTGCTTTTCTTTGTTTTTCCGAGTTGCTTAGATTCGTCCTACTCCCAAGTCAATTTTGAATTCTAGACTCTGGTAATGGAAAAGCCTTTTAATTCATCACTTCTGTCCCTTGGCCGTCTCCTCATGTGTCGACACAGCTTAGCTGTACAACTAACATAACATCACATACAAGGCCAGTCAGAAAACAAACCCACCCATGAGCTTCCTTTTTATTACTGCTTGTTGATTTTCTCACTAACATGTGGCTATGAGAATTTATGGAAAGTCTTTGAGAAATCGGAGGCTTTTGTTTGGTCATTAATTTCAGCACCAAAGAAGAGTCTAGAAAGAGCAGCAGAACCTGGGTAAATTTTCTCCCTCCCACTGTCTTGATTCATAGTACCTGAGTAAAATGCATACAAGTTAACTAACTTGTAGAAAGAACTCAGCCGGCATAATTAGGTTTGCCAAAGAAAGAAGCTTTAACACACAAGATTTCCCTCCAGCATTTTACACACCCCCTCTCTTTCATCCCATTCATTCTTTGCCTGTGGAGATTTTTCTTCTTTGGAGAGAGTTTTTGACAGCTGAGGAGTGGGGAGCAGGGAAAGTTCTCTCATCCAGTCTTGGGAATTGAAGTGCTATTGGTGAGTCTTGAGTGCCTTCAGAATGTCATGTCCTCACTTAGCCAGCTGGCTGTAGTTGGTGTATTAATTCATACTTGTTATGTGCACCTGCTTGGCCATCTCTCTCATGTCCTCTTCTCCTTCGTGCTTGTTATCATCCCACACAGCACACACATGGGTCTAGATGATCAGGGAGTACCGTCCAGCCTTTCAACAATGGAAAAGGAACACTCTCTAAATTTCAAGTCCCAGATCCAGCCCCATCATCCATTCATGTTGACTTTCTTTTGTGGTTTTGTTCCTATAGATTGATTTTATTTTTATTTATTTTTTAAGATTTTTTTTCTATTATAGTTGATTTACAATGTTCTGTCAATTTCTGCCGTACAGCAAAGCAGCCCAGTCATATATATATAAATATATAATTTTTCTCAAATTATCCTCCATCATGTTCGATCACAAGTGATTAGATGTAGTTCCCTATGCTGTACAGCAGGATCTCATTGCTTATCCATTCCAAATGCAATAGTTTGCATCTACTAACCCCAGATTCCCAGTTCATCCCACTCCCTAGAGACTTGACCAAAGAACTGTTGTTACTCAAGAACTTCTTAAAATATGATGTGAATCATTTTGAAAATCCTAAGTTTCTGGGATTCGGGTTCTGTGTTGCAGCCTCTGAGATGTGCTGTGAGGACAGCATTCTATGGTCGGCAAGCGTTGTCCCTTCAGGCTGCACAAGCCCCCTCCAGGATTTCAAATATAAATTCCTGGCCAAGGGTTAAAAATAGCTGGCAAATACAGTTCTTACCTTCTGATACTGGTTAGTTTGCCTCCAGCTCTTCTGTCCTGTGAGAACCTCTGCCTTTCTCGCACTTTTGGTGATTAACCATGCACACCTTCATGTGTGCATGCGCACGCACACGCATACACGTTTCACATAGGCACACCTCCCGGGAAACCAGTTGTGCTGTTTTCCTTCCTCTGAGGCTAGTCAGTGATAAGAGCCATATTTGAAAGCCAAAATAGAACAAAGCTAGCCTCCCTTATGGCTAACACACAAGGTGCTATTTAGAAAAACGTTGATCCAATCACCACTGGCTCTGTTAAATAAGGGATCTCTAATGTGGCCCATGATCAAGCTCACTTCCTCGTTAAGAGCAGGAGCATAAGGAAAGACAGAGCCTCCTTTGTTTAACAGAGGCTGTGTGAACTCTGCCACAAGTCCCCAGACACCCCGAGTCCTCTGTTCTGAACGTGTAATTAATTCGTAAGAAACCAGGTACCACGGCAGCCGTGGTTTGACAGTAGATTCATTCAGCACCAGCCAGATGTGAAGGGATTTCAAAGGCACAAAAAGGCAAGCCGCATGCCTGGGGAAGCCGTAGACGGTAACCTCTGGTTTGTAGCCTAGCCATCACCTGGTAATGCCATTTCTAATATATTTCAATTCACTCTTAATAGTCACAGATTTTTTTTTTTTTTTTTTTTTTTTTTTGCAAAACCAAAGGTTATTGATTAACCCAGTGTGCGTTGGAGGTCCCTATCCAAGTTCCTGTATTTTTCAGTCTGAGATAACTTAAAAAAGACTCGTAGGAAATCCTCACGTCAATCCTATTTTACTATGTTTTGTGTCTTTTTCAAAGATGGATAAACAGTTATTTTCAGTAATTAAAGTATAAACATTTCCTTAAAAACTGTAGGTTCCTTAGAGAATTTCCTTTATGGAGAAGAGTGACAAAAAATTTCATCTGGGAAGGCTCCATCAGTGTCACTAGATTCAGTTTTTTTTCAACCTCTGTCAGCAATTTGTAGGATGTAGAAAATGTGTTTGTTACAGTTTGAAATGCTACAAAGCTGGGAGAAATATTTAAGGCAATAAGCTAATAAGAGATGAAAAATTGTCTTGATATTAGAATCAATAATACAGATTTCATCAGCAATAAATATAAACACATCCAGGATTTAAAAATCAATTATGCAAGAACAGGATAAAGGAAGCTGGGTTCTTTGAATTCACAGCAGTAAAACTCTGGGGATTTTAATTTATCATAAATTCACTATGAATTGGCAATATAGTTTGGCTATGAAAAAATATAACATAATTTTGGATTACATTAATAAAGGCCATTGTTCAGTAGCCATTTTACACTCTATCCTAGCTGAGCCCATCTGAATATTATACAAAACTTTGAACATTGCCTTTTAAGGGTGACTCAGCTTGTCCGAAAGGTGCAAATGGCAAGAAATTTGGAAATTTTGTCAGATCGTGTGAAGTAAACTGAGTAGATATCTAACACAACCTCCCAACTGGTGTGAGAATATACGGTGTAGCATCCATGCCTGATGGCCATTTATCTTTGACTGTAATATGTTTAGTTATAAGGAGCTCATTACTCTACATCTTTGGGCAGCTCCCATTTTTAAAGTCTTTACTAACTTCTTTCTGTCATTGCACTCTTAGATACTAGATTATCAGTAATCTGTTTCTTCTGACAAGCCATTATAGATCTGAAAGCCTATTATGACTTCTTCAGAGGAGTTAAAGAAATTATTTCTTTCTCTCAGCAAAATGAACTTGTAAGAATTCTTACCAGGACAGTAATGAACAAAGATATCTACTGTGAACTTAAACCACCACGGTGAGTAAAGATTGTAATTCTCAGAGGTTGTTGTGATGTTTGATAGATAATTTATTTTTACTCTCCCAACAAATTCTTCCGTTTTGTCATTTGAGAGCCTGGCCTGACCTTGAAAGAAGATGAGAAACTTCATCTGACAGAACACCTTTGAATTACTGTAGGAGAGTCTCCCGAGTTTGTCTCTCTGGTCAATTTCCTGATGCAAGAAAGCTACAGCTGTTAGTTTGGGAATAAGTTGATTTTTGTCTTTAGGAATATGACTGATAAAAGAATAATTTACTATTAAAATTAGCCCCAACTACTCTTGACTCCATTAAATACCTACCATAAAATGGTGAAGAAAAACCATTAAAAATAATATGTTTACATGTTACACTATGTTCTTAAGTATTTAAGGTCTACTGGTCTACTGAGAGAGAGATTGATTGATTGATTCGGACAGACTGCTTATCAAGTCACATAAAGAAGGAAGTATGGGCAAGAGATTGGAGCTAATATGTTCATAATTTGAAGTAGCACTAATAACCCCAGGTATTAATACCAAATTTGTTATAAAACCTCACATATCAGCCCTTATCTTGTTAAGGTTTACATCTGCCTCTGATGAAGGCAATGATCTAAAAGGCCCTCTGGAGTCTTTGGACTTATCTCCTCAAAGCTAATTTGTATCTAGTGCTCCTTCACACTCTGCACACCGCATCTGGTTGTCCCAAGCAGTATTCTCTTCAATCCATCTCTGGCAACAGCAGAAAAATATGTCCTTGGCTTTTAAACTTAGGGAGACTCGTGTGGAGAAATTCTGTTTAATTTTTGCTAAATCTTAGGGGCAAGTGGGGCCCCTGAGGTCCATTTGAGATCTGAGGCTGTCTCCCTCGGAGATGTCCCCATGCACAAAAAGGGCTCCAGTCTGTAAATAGAAAAGGAACCACACAGGGACTTCATGCCACTTGGGTGGGAGCGCTGACAGGCAGTAGCAGAGGGGGAGGTTGTGGTTATTGCCCTGTTAACAGGTCCCTCTGTAAATCCATCATTGGAGGTGAGTCCTGAAACAAGGTGTGGGAACTGAGGAAAAGGAAAACAGGAAATACACTGCAACAATAAAAAGTAGGCTTTTTAATGAAAAACATCTATAACAGCCAAAGTTTCGGCAATAAGAGATGTAAAATTCATGGAAGAATTTATTAGTGAAGGGAGTGGGTCCTGGGGATGACCTCTTTCCTCTTTTCAAAGGGAAGAATAAGGAGAAAATGCATAGAATGAATTTTTATTCATAAATATATAATCACATGAAGTATTTTTCAAAGCATTAGACAGAATTAATATCCTTGCAACTGCCAATGTGCAGTTAATTAGCTCAGCCTATGTGAAAAAATGAAAAATGAGAGAACAATGAAGTGAAGCAGATGCCAAAGGATCCTGGAAGGAGAACAAAGACAAGGAAGTGAAACAATTAGCAGCCACAGAGCAGTAATCCACAGGCAGATTTCCAGGAGACGTTTATAGAGGGTAATTCAGAAATATTTATTCAGCAGGTATTTGTTTAGGGCTATCCTTAAATACTTTTTAAACACTATCTAAAAATACATACACAAATAGGTAAGAAACTAAAGAACAAAATACAGCCATTTGTCTATACTAATGAATGTGCACATGAATAAAAAAAAATTTGTGGGTGAATTTGGTTATAGGCACGGGGGTGGGGGGATCTAGAAGTGACAGAACCTTTAAGGTTTTGAATTGCATTTCAGAGACTCTGATAGTAGAAATCACCCAGAAATTAAAGCAATTCTTTCCTTCTGCTTTCTTTTCAATCTCCGAGTGAAGAACAGGGGGCCTTTGTTACATAGTCTTGTATACTCTGCACACAGATGGGGAGCATCCTGGGTGACTTAAGATGAAATAGCCTCCGGGGTCACCAGCCACTCCTCTTCAAAATGGCACTTAAAATACTGAGTCACCTTGGGTATGGCCTTTGCGATCAATTGGTTATTACAATGGTTCTAAGAGTTGAAGCTTTATCTATACATTAAATCATGAAAAACCTTAATTTCAAGTTCTTTTCCACCATTTCTATCTGGCGAATTTAAAGAAAAGCGACAGGAAAGTGTTCCCTATACTGGAAGTGCTAGAGTGACTAAAGGAAATGAGTCATCAAGATAATTTATGATCTTTCCCATAACTTATGATGCCCGAACATAGTAACCCTTTGTTATCCACCCACTCAGTGACCAGACTCCAGGACCTTGATGGAACATAATTAAAGTAGGATTTCTGTGGACTCAAGGCTCTGCTTCATATCCCAAAATAGTTTTACCTCATTGACATATACGTATTTAATAATATTTACTCTTTTTAAAATTTCTCTACTATATAATTACATTAAGCTGGCCTCAGTAACAAATTATCTTTTAAATGAATATAACAAAGTTCCTGATTTCTAGGAGCTTATAAGCTATAGGAGAATAGAGCCAGAATAAAATTTGCTGAGTAAACTCAGTAAAGTTTGCTGAGTCATAGGAGAGACTTGAAGTGTTAGAGGAGTTAGAGATAATTTACATTCAAACCAGGGTTTTGGGGGGTTGGGGGTGGGGGTTGGCCATGCCCAGGGCATTTCCAGAAGTTTCCAGGCCAGGGATTGAAAACATGCCACAGCAGTGACCCAAGCCACATCGGTGACAGCACTGGATCCTTAACCTGCTGAGCCACCAGGGGACTCACAAAGCAGGGGGTTTTGTTAAGTTTTGGTTTTTTAAGGTTTGAAGCTTCTGGAACAATGTAGAAAAATTTCTAATGAGTTGTAGTTTTTAAAAGTCTGGTCATTTTTGAGACTCTTTTGATGGAGAAGCCGAAAGGGTGTTCTTCTACTCATTTTCCTGGGGGTAAGGGATGGGAGAGGATGTTCAACAATTTAAGAAATTTAAGAGGTGGGTAAAGTCTTATATTTTAAAAAATAGTTTCATATTTTCATATGCTTGTAAAGTTTCACTTTATAAATAGGTATCTAAGTATATCACATATTTCCTTAAAATCACCCCCACCCCTGAAATGTGATTTAGCCTGACAGAGTGTTCAGGGCTATCCTCCAGGCCCAGAGCAAGGATAGGCTTTCACATCCTGTCTTCTTATAAACACTTATCATGCAGTACTTATCCTTAACACCTTGGAAAATTGGGTAAGGCCTAGTGTCTTATCTGCACATTATTTATCATGTAAAAGTAGCCCACTGACAATTGCAGACACCACCCAGGAGAAACAGAATTTCTACAGTAACCCATCAACCTCGCATTTGAACAGAAGGAAACTCCATTCTGTGTAGGAGTATTTGCTGAGTCAAACTCTGGTTTGATAAAAAATACTTTGTTGGGAGGGTCCAATTCAACCCTAAAAAAAGTCCTCTGACTCACTCCACAAAGAACATATTGTGTATTGTGTATTGTTTAGTCCTGACTATGCCAGTCTATTACCTACCCTCCTGGAGACATTAGACCAGGTATCTGTACATGTGCACATGCATGTTATATGAGGTCAGCTCCCAATTGCTCCTTGAAACACTGGATGCGTTTTCCTAAAGGTTGAGTACTTAGTAAATTATGGAAAGGCATAAAGACTTAAAAGATTTTATTCCATTTCTAGACAATGCACTCCAATTTTTGATTTAGAAAATACAGTCACTAAGTATATATATATTAGAGCAGGTCGATAGCTAGATGTGAGCAGAGAAAGGGAGACACAGGCCAAATGGCAGGAAACCATACATCCTGTAAACAACAGGGGTCCTTGGGCAGACAAAGAGAAGCAGGAACCTCCAGACTGACAGGAAACCACATGTAGTGGGGTGACACGTGTCCTGGAGGCACCACACTTTCCCTGGTGGAAAAAAAGCCAGAATTATGCCCTTGTCACAATAAAATTAGCCTTGAAGATAAGAAGTTCCCAGTGTTCACTTGTGATGCAGTGAGTTAAGGATCCAGCATTGATGAGCTTACCTTGGATGATGTGCTGATTGATGGAGAGTAAGATGCACAGGTGGAACAGAGATTCTTTAAAAAAAAAAAAAAGTGGTATCACAATACTATGCCTCTAATTCTTCATCTCTCAGCTATTTCTCATCTCTTTTCTGTAAAAGCTTTTCCAAATTCTGATTCATTTAAGGCACACTTGGGCTCCTATGTGCTGTTTCCCACATCCATTTAGAAAGATTTCTACAACACATCAGATTGATTTTTAAGTTGTGTATAAGTAGAAAACGAATTGTTAATTAGCCAGGGTGTTTAATAAACATAGAAACACCTAGATCTGATAATCCAGGTCTTAAATCTAATGATATGTGAGTCAAATTAACAAATAATCAATAATCATTTCCTGGCTTAAAGGGTGATATGAGATACAAGAAGCAGAATTAATCTTTTTCAATAGTCTACTATAAGTTATACATTTTACAAACAGTATCTGACTTCTACTTCATGCAAAATGCTATTCTTAGCCTTAGTTTACTAATGAGAAAGAAATGGAGACTCAAAGAAATTAATAACTAGCCTGAGGTCACAGAGCTAGTAGTCAGCAGAGCTGGGACTTCAATTTTGATTGGCTGCAAAATCTAGGCTCTTTTGAAAACCCTAAGCTGCCTCCTGACTATCCCAGTTGAGTTGATATTGCCCAAATGAAGAATGGTAAACCAAAACCAAGGAAAGGTGGGAGATGGGAATGCCCCTATATGATCCGAATTTATTTTGCTTCTTCCTGGCAGCTTCGATAACCATAGAATCCCTGCTGATCCTAAGCATTTGAAGATGAATGCATATGATATGAAAAGTCCTTGCACTGAAATGCTAACTATCAACTAATCATTCCAACATGTAGTACATGGCAACCTGCACTGCACTGTGTGCCCGGGGAAAATGCGGTAGAAAAGAAAGTACCATGGCTCCTTTTATTGGACTAGAAATGTAAAAGAGGAGGTTAAGCAATAACATGTATGAACATTCATTTGCAATTACTTCTCTTCTAACTTAATGCAGGGCCTTGGGTCGTATGATAAACTAGCAGTTTCGGCAATTCAAAGCATAATAACTTCCCCTCTTTTCGTACAGCAGAGTCAGAGAATAACTCTCCCAAATTGTACATTCCTAGAAATCTCTACAATAAGCTTTTGGTACTAACCAGTCTGTATTTTTCAGTCTTCTAAGTGACCTTCTAACACTTTCCTTCAAAACTTCATGCTTGTGATTTGCTAAATCTTTCACAGGCCTTTTCTTTAGGAACTGCTTTCCTTGTCCTTATTTTGTATTGTTTCCCCTTATTAATGGCAGAACTGAATTTACCGGTTGTGAATCTCCTTAAAGACAACATGAAAATCAAATATTAGGAACTGAAATGAATTTCCAAGATAGTTATACATGCAGATGAGTCCAAAAAGTCCAGTTCACACAAGATCCCTCTGAGCTGTGGAACTGAAATACCATCTAATTTATCTCTAATCATCATTTATAGCTTTGTTACTATCAGGAAAAAAATGTATTGTCAGTCCTTTATTTATGTATTTATCCATCTAAGATGCATGCCCACCAAGGCACCGTTTAAATGGTAAGGAAATACCATGAGGTGCTCATAGAACATTCAGCCTGTCAGTTAAACACATGAACTCACACACAAAAGGGTGATAAGGAAAAGTGCAGCATGCTGCTGAATACATGGCAGGTGCAGGTAACAGCCCAAATGATGACCAGAAGGAGGTGAAGATAGTGACAAAGAGGAGGAGACAGGTCACACGTAGAAGGAACATATGTAGAAGATGAAACAGGCGAGACCCCAGTTCACCAAAAGTAACTTAGAGTTGAGCAAAGTGGAACTGGTGGCAGAGGGGGATTAGTGACAGAGTGAAGCTGGACAGATGGATGTGGGTTGGGCCTCGTGGGGTTTAGGAGAAAGTGAAAGAGTTTAAATTTTGTCCCAGGGAAAAAAGGCAGAGTTTAAGTAAGGCAGTAACTTTGTCATATATTCTTTTTAAGACATGCTCATCAAACGTGAGAGTGCGTAAAAATCACCTTGGGAGCTTTCTAAATATAGGTTCATAGTCCGTTCGTACAAGAAGTCTGAATAGTAGGCCTGAATAGAGCTTGAGAATTTGCATTTTGAGTAAGTTCCTAGGTGATGCTGCCATTGCTGGTCCAGGGACCACATTTTGAATGGCATAACATTTGCCCTGACACTCTGCAGAATATGCTGGAAAGGGGTGAGAAAGAATAAAGAGCAGTCAAGAAATTCAATCTGTTATTTATTCCTTGATTCATTCACTCATTCAACAAATGTTTATTTTGGAATAGTACATGCCAAAATTGTAAACACAGGTGATATGGAAGTGAAAACAACAAAATCTCTTTTCTCATAGAGCTTACATTCTGATGAAGGAAACAGACCAAAAAATCTAATAAATAAATACATTATATTAGTTAGTGATTAGTGCTATGAAATAACTAAAAAGCAATAAAGGGTATAGAGGATGCTAATAGGGGGTGATGCTCTTTTAAATAGTGTAATCGAAAAAGGTCTCCCTGAAAATGTGACCTGCAAGTGGAGATCTGAGTGAAGTAAAAAAGGAATAATAATAATAATAATAGCCCAAGTTGATGAACATGTTAGAATATCTGATGTATAAAACCTATAAACTTCTTAAGATGTTTCTATTTAATAAATTACCCAAGTGAAATGAAGGAAGAAGTATTTTACATACTAGATTGCATTGATAAAATAAGAAGTTAAACCAGTGTCTGTTATTAAAAGGAGCAGCAGCAGCAAGTTGTAGATCAAAGGGAAAGCTTTTCAGGCAGAGAGTTATCCTGTCCAAAGGTCCTTAGTTGGAGGGTCTGGGAAAGGGAGCTGTTTGGAGAGAATAATAGAAAGAATCAATGAGTCACTAAGAGCCAAAGAGAGGAATAGAGGCATAAGAACCTATCACCCAAGTCTGGGAGGGAGGAGATCATTGTAAAGTTTTTGGATGTTATTTTGAGAGAATTTAGAGGTGATTGAAGGGTTAAAGGTGTAGAGAGGTGGAATGTTTGCTGTTAGAAGTGGTTACTATGAAAAATGGGGAGACAGGTGAAAAATCGTGGGCCTGCTTGGCAAGCTCATGATGCTCTGGTGAGTTTGGGGTACCCATTGAGCCATTGGTTGTATGATTTTCTCCAGCTGCTCCACGTACAGGTGACAAGCAGGGTGGCAGATATATTTAGTTTTGTGCAAGGAAGGTAATATAATTTAAAGCTGAGAAGCTATATCAATAAATAAACTGAGCCAGTCTCACCATGGAGTATGACTTGATATGTGAACTGTGAATTTTATAGATATACTTTCCTAGATGAGCGTATGATTCAATGACATCTAATTCTCTAAGTGCTAGCATGAACACAAAGATTTCTTCTAAATAGCACATCATCCGAAAGGAACTTCATTTGGATATCGGAGTTGTATCTTTGCTGACATTTGAATATAAGGTCTCCATGTTAAACCTACTTATCACACAAAATAATGAATATACCTTTTTAGGGATGTGCTATGTGAAAGAGGGGAATAATACAGCATCCTCACTCTGTTTTCCTGCTTGGCTGATCTTTTAGTTCTGACTTCAGTGAAAAAAACTGATGAAATCACTCCCAAAAGCCAATGGTCTCTAAGCTTGCTTTTAAACACCATCCAATCAGCACAAAGGTAATGGTTTGGGTTTAAAAGAAAGCAGTATTCAATTCCCAAAAACCTGGAGTAAGCAATGACCTCAGCCTCACAAACTGAGGAGCCTGTGTCAAGAAGCTGGGTGGTAGGAGGCAGTCGTAGTGACATAGGAATCATACAAACTGTGTCTTTGCTACATAAATCTGTGCCACACTGAGCCAGCCACAGTAGCTGGTCTAGATCTTGATTTTCTCATCTGTTAAAATAAGGGCAGTAGAACCAAGATTATAGTGTGATTACAAAAAAATAAAATAAAAAATAAAAAAAGCAATGAAAAAAGCCTGAAGCTAGCAGAGTGCCCTGTTCATTATAAAGCCGCATACATTGCAGTGACTATTATTTTTGTGGTTCTGATTAACAAAGATCTTAACAGATAATGAAATAAATGAATAGGAACCTAAAGGGAAGATTTGTGAGAAATAGCCTATATTAAAGGCAATTGAGAGATGTATAAATGAGGACAGTTACCTAAAATTGTGGGAAGAAAAAGAAAAAAAACCATTTAACATTGTGCCAAGGGGGAAGGGGAGGGTGTGGGATGGACTGGGAATCTGGGCTTAGTAGATGCAAACTATTGCCTTTGGAATGAATAATCAATGAGATCCTGCTGTACAGCACTGGGAGCTATATCTAGCCACTTATGATGGAGCATGATGGAGGATAATGTGAGAGAAAGAAAGTATATATGTATGTGTGACTGGGTCACTTTGGCTGTGCAGTAGAAAATTGACAGCACTGTAAACCAGCTATAATGGAAAAAATAAAAACCATTTTAAATAAATAAGCTACAAGGATATATTGTATAACACGGGTAATGTAGCCAATATTTTACAATAACTATAAATGGAGTAAAACCTTTAAAAAAAACATTGTTACACTCTGAATAACATAATCAATGAATGTTGATTTCCCTGGGAGATAGGCATTTGATGTAATTTTAAGTAAAAATTTAAATTAAAAATTAGCATACAATTAACTTACAGTAGAGATTTTGAATGTTTGCAGTAAATCCAATGAAGGAAATCATCCTTAATCCCAGCATCCAAAGATGGTGATCAGATTTTTGGTATACATCCTTTAAGCCTCTTATAAAATAATATGATTTTAAAACAATATAGGATTATTTTAAGATTAATCATAGTAACAATAATGGCATCACAGTGATGAGAGACTTGATACTGTATCCAAGATTTTGTACATTATGGATAGTCCAGCTGCTCATCCACTGGATTTCTTTTCTTACTTTACTCCTACTCAATTAGAACTTCCTAACTCACACTTATTAAGGATGGTACTAAGTGTTTGATGGGTTTTGCAGATAACTCTGGATATTCAGATGTAATCAGAAACCAGGGAGCCAAGAGGGTCAAGAGAATATTCCATTATCAAAGTGTTAAAAGCTTGTGAGATGAGAAGGGCATCAGCATCGTTGAAAAGTTCAATGGTGATATCCCCAGGACACATAGTAGAATATAATTTTAGGCTGATAGCAACATGGGTAAGAAGATCCTAAAATAATTGAGATCAAGTGGAGACCTAACTATTAGAAGCAAGGTGAGTGCAAGTACAGCAATGGATGGCAAGCTGAGAGGGGGTTATAGAGATAAATAATAGAACTTAGCCTCTCCAGCAGCAAAGTGAATGGAAAGGATATAAATCTATACAATAAAAAGAAATGAAGGATAGATAGGATTAGATGGCCTGAAGGCAGTTGTCCAATGAAAAAGTCAAGGTCCATTTCCCAGTTTTAGAAACTGAGCTATTTTTAGGTTCAGAGTTTACTGACCATAGATAAAGTAGACCCCCCAAGAAGGACTATGCAATGTAACAGTAAACACATAGAATAACCGTTCCCCCAGACCCTTCCCAAAAGAGGCCATTTACTCCTGCACTGTATTCTGAGAAAATAACAGATATTTTAAGTTTTTCTATAACAGGGTCCAGGTTGACCTCAACACCAAGGACATAAAGCATCAAGAGGAAAGTTTGCCCTATCCATGGGTTTACGGAGTGTTTGATCCTCTCACATGGCATTCTATCATCCCATCAGACTGAGGGTCTCACTTTAAAATAAAAAAGGGAAGGCAGTGGGCACATGCCCATGAGATTCAATGATTCTATCACATACTGTAGCACCTGGAAGTTGTCAGCCTGATAAAACAATGGAATGCCCTTCAGTTGGGTGTAGCTGAGATCTAATTTGGAGAGAACACTTACTAGGATGAAGTATCATCTTTTAGACCAGAATATACCACAAATTGATGACTCACATGGTGCTTTGTCCCCAAGCAACCAATTCATGGTTCTAGGAATCAAGAACAGGGCAAGAATAACCCTACTTACTATTATGCCCAGAGACACACTTCCTACATGGCATAAGGTTTTCAAGCAAGCAGAAGTTGCAAAGCCTTATTTACTTAGGTCTGGAGGGAGTGCCACTGTGGCCCAGTGGGTGATGAACCTGACTAGTATCCATGAGGATGCGGGTTTGGTCCTTGGCCTCGGCCAGTGGTTTAAGGATCCCACTTTGCCTTGAGCTGTGCTGTAGGTCACAGATGCGGCTCAGATTTGGTGTTGCTGTGGCTGTAGCGAAGGCTGGCAGCTGCAGCTCCGGTTCAACCCCTAGCCTGGGAACTTCGTTATGCTACAAGAGCAGGCCTAAAAAGAAAAGAAAAAAAAAACCACAAAAAACAAAAACCAAAAAGGCTTAGGTCCAGAGCTGGCACAGTGTTGCTTGTGATGTATTTCATTGGTTAAAGCAAATCACAGGTTAGTCCATATTTAGCAGGTATGTACTGCCTTTCCAGAGTAGAAAAGGCAACATAGTAAATAGCTTGCCATCTTGATGCATCAAGTCCTCTGGTATCTAGAAAAATCTGGACTGTATCAAGCTGTTCTCAGAATATTCAAGAAGTTTCCTTTCCCAGAATGCAGTCATTCGAATAAATTGCCACAAGTCCCGCTGAGGAGGGATGGAGGAATTATTACTCTCTATGTACACTTATCATGATGTTGAAAGTCCTTCCTACTGAGAACCTGATTTGAAAATGTTATTCTTGTCAGGGGCAGCCAAAGGGCATAAATTCCAGAAGGTGGACAGGGAGCCACCACCATCACAGGCTATAACGCCCCAAAACCGAGCTCATCATTTCCCTTGGATTTTCCGTGGAGACCCAAGTTCTATCCAATTCCAAAGGTAGTGCTTCACTCGCCTTTCTGTGTGGTGCAGGACAGCATCCCTAGTGTGAAGTGTGGGCTTCCCTACTGGGCACACACTTGTTGTCTCCAATGTAGGGGCTACACACTGGGAGTTATTTAGCACATACACTCTAGGTCTCTTTTCATGTGACTCTGTATTTCTGCTTTAGGGTTTTATCTGTGTTTTTGTAAGATCAACTCTTTCCTGGGTCTGTAGATGATTTAATAGCCCTGATGCCTAGCTCCTCTGGCACTTTACTTCTCTCTCCCATTTTTATTCATTAATATTTTATAGGCCAGAAGAGAGAGAATCAGTAGTAAATAGTTTTCTATCCTTATAATTAAGGATAAGTTAAATTCAGCAATTTGGGGCTGGGGTTGGTAAGGGGAGCCGGTAGGGAGAGCAGAGGATAAGTAGCATAATTAGGAAACTTTTCAGATTACACCCGTAACTCTCTGGTGAGCCGGTAGAGAGGAAAAAGAGGAAAGTTAGAGGACTAATATTAGAACTTTTTAAAGGAGAAAATATTGCCAATATTATGTTTACTTTACCAAAATGTATTGGGGAATGGGGAATATTCATCCTTAATTTTTATCTAAACCTCAATTTACCACTTACATTTTTTTTTTTTTTCTTTTTAAGGCCACAGCCACAGCATATGGAGATTCCCAGGCTGGGGCTCAAAATGGAGCTGCAGCTGCTGGTATATGCCACAGCCACAGCAATGCAGGATCTGAGCTGTATCTGCAACCTACACCACAGGCCATGGCAACACCAGATCCTTAACCCACTGAGAGGGGCTAGGGATCAAACACACATCTTCATGGATACTAGTCAGGTTCATTACCGCTGAGCCGCAGTGGGAACTCCTATCACTTACAACTTTAAACTTCTTTTTACTCACAGCATGTTTTGCTGGATCTGACCCTTAGCAGTTAGCATGGACTATCATTACTTTTTGTGGAATTTTTTCTTGTGTCTCTACCTGCCTAATAGGTGTGATAAAGGAAGAGAAACAATTTCTGGAAATCTTAAAGACAAAAAGTTGTTTAGAAAGCCACATGAAATTGAGGATAAGCCAAAGTATTTTCAGCACTCCCTCCATAGCCCTTTTTAGATATTTCAGATCCCATTGTTAGATTCTGATTAGATAGCTCCCTCTCTGACTTGGGCAGTTGTCCTTTACAAAGTGACCAGAAAGGGAGTTCCTGTTGTGATGCAGTGGAAATGAATCTGACTAGCATCCATGAGGATGCGGGTTCAATCCCTGGCCTTGCTCAGTGGGTCAGGGATCTGACGTTGTCGTGAGCTGCAGTTTAGGTTATAGACATAGCTCGGATCCCACATTGCCATGGCTGTGGCATAGGCTGGTAACTGTAGTTCTGATTCAACCCCTAGCCTGGGAACTTCCATGTGCCACAGGTGTGGTCCTAAAAAACAAGCAAAAAAAAAAAAAAAAAAAGGAACAAAGTGACCAGAAGGCCAAGTGATCCTCTACGTCAAATTAGCATTTAGTGGACTAGAAGTTTCTGGGTTTTCTGTGTACTACCAAACTAGCTTGAGGCTTAGGTCATGCTGAAAATCCACTGTCCTAAGTCTGTCAGTGCACCTCTGTCAGACCCAGAATGAGATGGGTCTTCTTAGTAGCTCAATTGACCATTTACCATTTTGGTAAATCTAAAACCAAAAATAAACATATAATATGAGTTGATAAATGGTTGGTAAGATATGAAAATTTGCTTAAGCCCTTTTTAAAGAAATGGACAGTAAAACTATACAGGACACCATTTTTTTTTTTTTTTTTTTTGCTATTAGATAAGCAAAACCTTTCAATATTCCTAATAAACAATATTGGAAACCCATAGAGAAATAAACATTCTCATATATTGTTGATAGAGGCATACATGGAGTATTTTGAGATCCAAAACCATTAGTGTTGAAGGTTTTCTTGGTTTTCTAGAAAAATAGCCGAAGGTGTTACTCTATTATGTAGAGTTTTTCTGAAGAGTTATAATTCTAGTATTTGATAATTTTATTCTGTAGGTGAGTTTTTTTTATAAAATGCATTCATATTGCCTTAGTAATATAGATTATTTGGTAATTACACTAAAATAAAATCTTGAGAACAAATTTGGAAAGTTTAGAAAATCATACCCAACATGATCTCTCTTTTGCCTCCCCCAACACCCCTCCAAAAATCCCCATATTTTTTACTTTTTTCTTTCTATCCATGTTCATCTCTAGAATAGCCCTATCACCATAGATCTCTGTACACTAAAATGAGCAGATATCTTACAATTGAATAAGTATGTTGGTTTACTTATAGATTACTAGTCCAAGAAATTCAATATATATTTTATATACTTCGCCAACATTTCAAAACTGGTACTGTTCACATAAAAATCCATATTTCTGTCCATACTTCAGGTCGGTCTGTATGTCCATAGGGAATCAATAGATTGAAGCTGAGGAGCAGCCGGACACATTAAAAGGAGGTGTACTCTAGATGGCTAGTCCCACCTAGTCCACCTTACTCTAGTTGTTAATCTACATGTCAGTTTATGTGCAGTTTCAGATTTTACTTGTGGTTTCCTGAGACTTTCTCAACCTTGGCACCATTGCTCTTCAGGGCTGGGTGGGTCTTTGTTGTAGGAGCTGCCCTGTGCATTGCAGGGTGTTCAGCATCCCTGGTCTCTACCTACTGGATGCCAATAATGTCTTCTCCAGTGCAATACCTCCAAACCCCATTGCAGTAACCAAAAATGTCTCCAGACATGACCAAATGTCTCCTGGGGAGCAAAATTGTCATTGGTTGAGAACCTCTAGTTTAACTATAATCAAAGCTGCAGAAAATATGACAGTTTTAAACAAGCATACTTGTTCAATTAACCTCTTCCTGTGGATACATGGTCTGACCCCTCTATCTAATATTTAAACAGTCTCAATGCAATGACATGACAACAACTGTATTGTTTTGAAAGTGATTTCTGCTAGAATCCATAGTCCCTTTGCTTTATTTTAGACCATACTGCTTCAGATGTTTTTAGTTATGGTTTATGAATCATGCTTGACATCAAGGTTCAGATTATTAGGTTAAGTAAAAAGCAATTTGAAAATGGCTCAGTGGTGGCAAAAATAAGATGTTTATGCAGGAATGTAAATTATGTAGGATCATAAGGTTGTACAGAGTCAGCAGCAGCTGTTTTGGGGAAAAAAATTGACTGCATATCAATTGGGTTCATAAAATGGATTTCTATCTCAAGTGCAGAATTTGCCCAATCCTGTTCAAATCATTATTCATCTCCGACAAGATAAAAAATTTACCAAAGAAAGAAGGTTAAAAATGTTTTTTTCTACTTAATCTCTCTGCCTTTGGGTTTAGACAAGTATATGATAATCAAAGCGCTACACTAAGTACTGTGGAGTCAGCAGAGCACCCCCTTTCAAGAGGCTGATGGTGAAGGGATCAGGAAGGCAGTAAGAAGCCTTGGTGGTGAGATTGTGCTTCTCCCCTCCCAAGTCTTTTGAAGGAATTTAAGAAAAAAGGCATTGAAGAGTATCCTCTTGTGGCTTTTACCCTCTTGTATTCAGCCCAACTGCCGCGTCTGCCGTGCCTACCTCCTAAGGAAATTTTCTACATGCACAGTCTTTTGTGTTTGGTTAGCCCTATTGTACATCTCCTGAAAAAACTCCATAGCAACCACAGCCGATTGGATCAGGGCTGGGCATGTGACCCAAGAACATCCAATTCCTAACAGGGACTTATGACATTGTCCTGAACCTAAAAGATCAACTAGACCAAACATCTTTCTTCTTGAGTATTTAATTTAGGAAGTATATAATGAAAGTTGAAGTTAATAAACTACAGAGAGAAATGGGCCATGAGGCAGAGTCCAAGTCTTAAGATAGACTCAAAGCTATAAGGTGTTATGCTAAACTAATGTTATGAAAAAGACATCAATGAGTATACAGAAACTTAAATTTAGAACAAATATATTCAGAATAGAGAAAAAAATAACCCATATATTGGCAATGCAATGTGGAATAGGAAAAAAGCCTATTTTTGAATTCCACCTCTCTCCTTTCACTAGAATTATTGTGATGATTCCAGCAAAAGGTATTACTATACAATGGTTAAGTATGCTGGCTGTGAAATCAGGCAGCCTGGGTTCAAATCACAGCTTTACTATTTAATAGCTGAATGTTCATGGTTGTACACATTACAAAACTCTCTGCAATTTTCTTCTTCCTCACAATTTGGAGAGAATAAAGCTGGAAGAAATCATTTTAGAAAGAGTTCTTGTCTTTATGGGTGAGCTTCTGGATAAGCTTACCTTCTTTTGTTCCAAGCTCTCAATGTTGTCTGTTTCCTCTTACTCTTTCAATTTCTGAGTATCATAAAAACAAAAACAAACAAACGAAAAACCACCCCCAAATAAAAAACCACCCACCCATTGTGATCTAGTCACTAGCTGAGGATAGTGTACTTTCCTGGGAGGCTTTGGGACAAGTTGTTAATTTTCAGGATACTAACTGCTCAAAACCTCCTTGGTCCTTACCCAATATAGCTCTCCCTTTTCCAGCCTTACTCCCCTCCCCCCTCCCCCTGAAGTAATCCCTTAGTCCTGACAGATTCACTGATTTCAAGCATGTCTCTCTCACAGCAGGTTGAATTGTCTGGGAAGCATTTTCTGGGATGGAGATGAGTGTGCAAGGTCAGCAGGCAGCCCTCTTGGGATCAATGACTGTAGAAGGGGAGAGAGGGCAACTAGACTGGGCAGAGAGAGAAGCAGGGCTGCCAAGCTGTTCCAGCAAGGCCCAGGCAGTTCCAGTGGGGGACACAACAGCCAGGATAACTCTTTAGAGACTTCCCAATCAGAGCCAGGGGATAAGACCTTTCTACCCACTCTCATCCCAGTGACCAGATTTAGATGTGAGTGGCCCCTGGGAGGGACAAGTCTCGTCAACTGAAGCAGTCCCCAGGGAGGCCAGACAACTGAGGTCTCTACTGGCAGACTCCAAAGCTATGATGAGACTAAATCCTCAGTCCTATGGGGGCACAGCACAGGGTCCCAAAATGACCTCTACAAAGACATGGATATTGAGACTGGAAAGATCCAGGCTAGATTGTATCAGACAAAGTCCATATCGGTGTCAACCACATGCTCACAACTCTTCCACAGGTTTTCTCTCACCCATGTCATGAAACTTTTTGCCTGGCAGCCAAGTTCCATAGTCCACCTTTTTCTTTCTGTTTCCTTTGCAACCCCCAAACCACCAGAATACTTTCTCCTTGGCTCATAGTTTTTCCTCATGGAAAACCCTCTGACATTCTAAGCCATGTCCACCATGGGAGCAAACTCTTTCCTTCCCATCTCATCCTTCACTGACCACTCACCCCACTGCTGGCTACCTGTTCCTTCTATAACACACATAGATTGTTCCAAGTGCTCCATTCATCTGGGCCCTTGCATATGCCCCGAGAACATCTGAGAGGAGTGTGCATCTTGTTCTGCCTGTGCGGTATTAAGCTCCTTGAGGGACAAACTGTATATATAACACCCAGCCTAGGGCCTGATGCATAGCACTCATCCAAAATATATTTATACCTTGAGCCCTGACCCACTTCAGATCAGGTGTATAGAAAAAGAAAAAAAACCTTTCTTTTTTTTCTTTCTTTTTTTTTTTTTTTGGTTGTTTTAGGGCTGTAGCCACTACATATAGAGGTTCCCAGGCTAGGCGACCAATCAGAGCTGTAGCTGCTGGGCTACACCACAGCCACAGCAATGCTAGATCTGAGCCACATCTTCGACCTACACCCCAGCTCATGGTAGTACTGGATCCTAAACCCACTGAGCGAGGCCAGGGATCAAACCAGCGTCCTCATGGATACTAGTTGGGTTCATTAATCACTGAGCCATGATGGGAACTCCAGAAGAAAACAAACAAACAAATAAACAAAAAACAATGTTACTTCTTAAAAATACTCATGAATGGCCTCATTTAGCTCTCCTTGTACATGGGTGTCCCTGCCTAGGAGACAGAAGATGAAAGGACAAATAAAACGATGAGGCCCCTGTTCAGATGTTTTCCTCACTCACAGCAGACCTCGGGACAGGAAATAAAGACTTCCTGCCCACGCAAATAGCATTATTTCTGTGGAAGTTTATCCACAGGCATTTGGAAAGACATGCACACAAAAGGAGTTAATCCTATAGAGTATGAATTAGTTAAAATGGAGTATAAGGACATCAGAAATTTTTTGACGAGTCAACCAAATTTCAGAATTCACCATCATTTCCTGAAAGTACCCTCTGGTAAAATTGGCTTATCACCTCAGTTTTAATGCACATATGTGATTTCCTGCTTACAGTATTTCCCAAAGGGATGAGAAAAAAATATTTTACAACTAGGGAAGTTTTATAAGAGGGATTATCTATAGTTCCTGAATAAGAAGGCTTCTCGCTCTCCAAGCACACCTGCAGCTCCTAATAACCGACTTACGCAATTTTCCTCTACTTGAGTCAAAATTGGCAATAAATGTTGTATATGTCTCAAAAAGCAAATTCTTTAATCTTGTATTTACTGGTTCATGAAACTGGTTCCCTCCAGTTTCTCAGCACGGAGGGGTAGGTTTGCAGGGAGAAATTAGGGATAAGATAGCCAAAGAAACACAGAGTCGGTTGAAAAAAGAAATCTGTGTGTCTGGCTCTCTTTATGAATTATGACCATTCAAGGGGGGAAAAATCTGAACTTTTGCCAAAAGACTGGCGTGTAAAGGAACAGCTGGAGTTTTCTGTTAGGGGTTACAATGCGTTGCTTGTTCCATAAGGAAAGAAGGGGATCACTTAGCCCAGTGACTCACACATGGCATGAGACACTGGCACATCTCTACCTCAAGAAGCATTTTCTTCAAAGGAAAAGAACTAGATATTTCAGGAAGGTCACTGAAGATCTTTTTTGCTGACCTTCCTGGTAGAGATTTGTGGCCTTTGTGATGTGTGGACTTAGTCTCTATAGATGCCTTCATTGTGCTATAACTTTTATACAGGATTCATTGTTTCAACTGCCAACCCTAATTTCAGTTCCTTTCAAGGCTCAGGGAATTCTAAGTAAAATAAAACCCTATTGTATTTTTCCTTGGTTGAGATGCAAGTAACATTTTGAATAAGAATGTCAACACACTCATGAACCAAGATGTAACTTTCAATGGGACGCTAAAATTGAAATAGTTTAAACAGCAAATTACAAATGGTTGATGAAGAATGCAAAAAAATGATAACCCCATTTTAAAAAAAATCTATCACAGAAACCAGAGACTCCCTACTGTGTTATGTCTCTGAATCGGTGCTCATAGTAGGTCTATCTATTTGTTCATCAGCCCCGAAAACAGTGCTAGCTAATGTGGGTTAAATTCAGAAAAACAACCCTCTCCATCAGGATCAAGGCAGAGACATAGAGACAGACATTTTTTCTAATACCAAATCTAAACAAACAAAACACTTTTAAAGGCTCTTTGGGCAAATCACATTCAATGAGCTGTGATCTGTCCATTATATGCAATTGGGGTTAATTTCCCAGATTTCTAAATCAATGGGAGAGTCAGACTCCATCTTATTGGTTAAGTAGATCAAGCATATTAATCTAAAAATTTATCTTGGAGTTCCCATTGTGGTTTGGTGGGTTAAAAACCTGCCTAGTATCCATAAGGATGAGGGTTTGATCCCTGGTTTCTCCTCAGTGGGTTAAGCGTTGCTCTGAGCTTTGGTGTATGTCACAAATGCAGCTTGCATCCCAAGTTGTTGCAGCTGTGGTGTAGACCAGCAGCTGAAGCTCCTATTTGATCCCTAGCCTGGAAACTTCCAGATGCCACAGATGTGGCCCTAAAAAGAAAAAAAAATATATCTTTGATTTGTCCTAGAAAGTCACTCACATGTTTAGATATTCATAATGCCTATGGAGAGAAAAGTAGAACCTGATGCATTTAAACCAACCTTGAAGTATTTAGGGGGTATCTCAAGCAAAGGGAAACAGATTCCAGGATTCACTACAAAAGGCTTCTAGAAGGCAGCTAGCTTAAGGGTGGGGCATATGTCAGCACTTGGTTTTCTTGGACCATGGCCTCAGCAATAAGGCTGCCCTACTGGCCCAGGGGTTGTTCAAATCCAAGGGCAACTCTGAACCATAGTAGCAGGGAGTAGGCCACTCACTTACCATTAGAGAACCCTTCACTTATAATTTATACCTCTAGCGTTTGTGGTGAGACTTCAGCAGAAAAAAGTAACTATAGGAGATGTGGATCAAATTTTCCAAAATGTTTTAGATGCTGAAGGATTCCTATGATTTAAAATGTCTGTTGGGGAGTTCCTCTCGTGGCGCAGCGGAAACAAATCCAATGAGGAAACATGAGGTTGCGGGTTTGATCCCTGGCCTCGCTCAATGGGTTAAGGATCTGGCATTGCCATGAGCTGTGGTGTAGGTCGCAGATGCGGCTCGGATCCCAAGTTGGTGTGGCTGTGGTGAAGGCCGGCAGCTACAGCTCTGATTAGACCCCTCGCCTGGGAACCTTCATATGTGGTGGGTGTGGCCCTCAAAAAAAAGACAAAAAAGACAAAAAATAAAAATAAAATAAAATGTCTGTTGTCAGGTGTACTGAATACAAAGAATTTTTTCTCACCAGTATTTTACAAAATTGTTAAATGCTCAGATGAATGATAAAAGACTTGAAACAAAATAAGAGGAGCCCACAGTGTATTTTACACTCTTTTTGCTCAGATCACATATTAATTTTCCAGAAACCATTTCTATTAAGGAGGTCTCTTTCTACTTTATTCACCAGGTTTGCTTTCTTTATTATCCCATTGACTAAAGGAATCCATTTAGTACTTTTGTCATTGACCTTTTATATTTGACTCTATAATATCCTACATTTGATTGTGTGTTTCTTAGAATGGGTAATGTCTATCTTTTTTTTATATCATACGAAGAAAAGGAAGGAAGTCTTAGTAGTTGATTGAAGGACTGGTTTTCAATCACAGATCCTTTCTTAAATTGTGGTAAAATACATATAGCATAAAATTTACCGTATTAATCATTTTTAAGTATGTAATTCAGTGGCATTAAATACAGTGACTGTGTTGTGTAATCATGCCCTCTGTCCATCTCTAGAACTTTCATCTTATAAAACTGAAACTCTGTACCCATTAAACAATTCCCTATTCCTCCCTCCCTCCAGCCCCTTGCAACCACTATTATACCTTCTGTTTCTATGTACTTGACTACTCTAGATACCCTGTATGTGTGGAATACTGCAGTATTTATCTTTTTGTGACGGGCTTATTTAATATAACATAATATCTTCAAGGTCCATCCATGTTAGAGCATGTGTCAGAATTTCTTTCCTTTTTAAGACTTCATAATATTCCACTGTATATATACACCATATTTTGTTTATCCATTCCTCTGTCAATGGACACTTGGATTGCTTCTGCTTTCGGCTGCTGTGAATAATGCTTCCATGAACATAAATATACAAATGTCCAAGTCCTTTCCATTCTTTTGGATATAGATGTAGAAGTGGAATGCTGGATCATCTGGTAATTCTATTTTTATTTTATTTTATTTTTGAGGAAACACCTTACTATTTTACACAGCAGCTTTACCATTTTACATTCTTTCCAATAGTGCACAAAAGTTCCAGTTTTTCCACATCCTCATCATCATGTTATTTTTTGTTTTTATGATTAGCCATCTCGATGGGTGTGAGGTGATATTTCATTGAGTTTTAATTTGTGGTTCTCTAATGATGGGTGACATTGAACATATTTTCATATGCTTGTGGACCTTTCATATGTCATCTTTAGAGAAATGTCTATTTAAGTCCTTTACCCATTTTTAATCAGGTTATTATTATTTTTATTGTCAAGTTGTAAAAGCTCTTTATGTATTCTGGATATTAATTCCTTATCAGATATATAATTTACAAATATTTTCTCCCATTCTATAGATTGCCTTTTCATTCTGTTGATTGTATCATTTGATGATTTTTTTTTTTTAGGATGGTAATTCTCACACCTTTATTTTTTTTCACTTTATTTATTTATTTGTTTTTATTTTATTTTTTTTTATTTTATTACTCAAAGGAATTTATCACATCTGTAGTTGTATAATGATGATAACAATCCAGTTTCACAGGATTTCCATCCTATAACCCAAGCACATTCCCCCACCCCCCAAACTGTCTCCCCAGAGACCATAAGTTTTTCAATGTCTGTGAGTCAGCATCTGCTCTGCAAAGAGGTTCAGTCTGTCCTTTTTTCAGATTCCACATGTCAGTGAAAGCATTTGATGTTGGTGTCTCATCGTATGGATGACTTCACTTAGCATGATAATTTCTAGGTCCATCCATGTCGCTAAAAATGTTGGTATTTCATTCCTTTAACGGCTAAGTAATATTCCACTGTGGAAATGTACCACATCTTCTTGATCCACTCCTCTGTCAATGGACATTTAGGTTGCTTCCATGTCTTGGTTATTGCAAATAGTGCTGCAATGAACATTGGAGTACATGTGTCTTTGCGAGTCATGGTTTTCTCTGGCTAAATGCCCAGGAGTGGGATTGCTAGATCACAAATGGTAGTTCTATTTTTAGTTTTCTGAGGAATCTCCATACTGTTTTCCACAGGGGTTTCACTAATTTACAATCCCACCAACAGTGTAATGGGGTTCCTTTTTCTCCACACCCTCTCTAGCACTTATTGTTTTGTAGACTTTTTGATGATGGCCATTCTGGCTAGTGTAAGGTGGTACCTCATTGTGGTTTTGATTTGCATTTCTCTAATAATGAGTGATGTTGAACATCTTTTCATGTGTTTTTTGGCCATCTGTATGTCTTCTTTGGAGAACTGTCTGTTTAGATTTTATGCCTATTTTTTGGCACAAAGACATAAATATAGATCAGTGGAACAGGGTAGAAAGCCCAGAATTCAACCCACTCACCTACAGCCAACTAATCTATGACAAAGGAGCCAAGAATATACAATGGAGAATAAGCAGCCTGTTCAATAAGTGGTGCTGGGAAAACTGGACAGCCACATGTAGAAGAATGAAATTAGATCACTTCTTAACACCATAGACAAAAATAAACTCAAAATGGATTAAAGACATAGATATAAGACCAGACACTATCAAACTCTTAGAGGAAAACATAGGCCAAACACTCTCTGACATAAACGACAGCAACATCTTCCCAGATCCACCACTTAGAGTACTGACAATAAATACAAAAATAAACAAATGGGACCTAATCAAACTTAGAAGTTTCTGCACAGCAAAGGAAACCCTAAATAAAATGAAAAGACAGCCCACAGAATGGGAGAAAATCTTTGCAAGTGAATCAACTGACAAGGGATTAATCTCCAAAATTTATAAACACTTTCTGCAGCTCCATACCAAAAAAACAAACAACTCCATCAAAAAATGGGCAGAAGATCTTTGATGATTTTTTTTTAAATTTAAATTCTAAGATTTATTTTCTTCAAAATATTAAATATGCAACAAAGTAATCCATAGGAAAATATACAAGGTTGTTACTATTTTCCCTTTTCTTTCTCTCTCTCTCTTTTTTTTTGTTTTGTTTTTTTGTTTTTTGTTTTTTAGGGCCACACCCACAGCATATGGAAGTTCCAGGCTAGGGATCCAATCAGAGCTGTAGCTGCCAGCATCTACAACCTACACCACAGCGCATGGCAATATTGGATCCTTAACACACCAAGCAAAGCCAGGAATCAAATTCTCATGGATACTACTTGGTTTCCTTACCATTGAGCCATGACAGGGACTCCTTTTTCTTTTTTCTAAATTAGAGTATAGTTGATTTACAGTGATGTGTCAACTTCTGTGCCACAGCATAGTGACCCAGTCATACATATATACATCCTTTTTCTTATACTATCTTCCATCATGTTCTATCCCAGGAGATTGGACATAGTTCCCTGTGCTGCACAGTAGGATACCATTGCTTATCCATTCTAAATATAATAGTTTGTATCTACCAACCCCATACACCCCATCCATCCCACTGCCTCCCCCCTCCCTCCTGGTAACCACAAGTCTGCTCACCATGTCCATGATCTTTTTCTGTTCTGTAGTTAGGATCATTTGTGCCATATTGTAGATTCTAAATATAAGTGATATCAAATGGTATTTGTCTTTCTCTTTCTGACTTTTTTCACTTAGTGTAAGAATCTCTAGTTGCATCCATGTTGCTGCAAATGGCATTAGTTTGTTCTTTTTTAGGGCTGAGTGGTGTCCCATTGTGTATGTGTACCATATCTTCTTAAATCCATTCATCTGTTGATAGACATTTAGGTTATTCACATGTCTTGGCTATTGTGAATAGTGCTGCAGTGAACACAGGGGTGCGTATATCTTTTTCAATGAAAGATTTGTACAGATATGTGCCCAGGAATGGAATTGCTGGGTCATATGGTAGTTCTATATTTAGTTTTCTGAGGTACCTCCATATTGTTTTCCATAGTGCTGGTGCCAGTTTACATTTCCACCAACACTGAGGGAGGTTTCCCTTTTCTCCACACCCTCTCCAGCATTTGCTATCTGTCGACTTGTTAATGATGGCCATTCTGACCGGTACTTCATTGTAGTTTCGATTTGCATTTCTCTAATAATTAGCCATGTTGAGCATTTTTTCATGTGTCTACTGGCCAAACAAATGTCTTTTCAGAGAAATGTCTATTCAGGTCTTCTGCCCATTTTTTGATTGGTTTTTTTGTTTTTTGTTTTTTTTTACTGTTGAGTTGTATGATCTGTTTGTATCTTTGCCACTTTGATAGAGTTCAATTTATTTTTATGTTTGTTGCCTGCAACCATAGTCAGTTGAGATTTATACATTGTAGAGAGATTTGTTAGAATTCTACACCTGTAGTTGAATTTAATGCTCTTCCTGTTTGAAAAATTTTTTAGCTATTTTTCAAGTTTTTAAGCTTGATGGATAAGATGATGACTCATCCTTTTAAAGGGTCAATTAGGTTGATGAAAATATAGAGATTGGAGTATATCTAGAGAACTGCATTTTCTGTCCACCCAAATTTATTCTATTCATTTTCCTCAGTGAAATTAGTCTTTTTTTAGGAATTTTTTAATTATTGTATATTTTAGCTCTTTCAAGCATAGTAAAAAGGGAGAAATGATGATTTTAATGTATAATCAGAAACCTCTGCATTCAAACCCAAGAGAGAAAGCAAGAGATATTATTCCTCTTAGTAACTACAATTAACACAACCTACTTTTCTCCAAAAACCAAATCTTTTGATCTGCATTGAGAATAAACAGTAGTTTCTTTGTAAAGTCTTAGAAGCCCTGAATGCTGAGAAGCTAACTTTGGTAGATAAAATATGAAAGAAGCTCTCTTTGTGTCAAGTTGTTCGATAATTGTGCAAGACTTAGTTACCCCACTTTAGTGAAAGTACTACTGGTTCTACTAGTTCAAAATTTTGTTGAAAAATATCAGTAAAACTTATGTGCATTTACAGGAGAAGGGAGAAAAGGGCAACATGAAAAACACAAACATTTGTTATTCTTTTCAAATTACTGCCATTAAAGTTTTCTTTTGCTTTTTCCCTCCATTTTATTGTGATGCATGTTGAAATAATAGATCTGCTGTTTTTCTTTGCAAATCTATATTTAAACACTAAGAGGTATTTCATTTTCCCTTTGTCTTTGATAATCCAGTAACTCCTAAAGTAGACAAAGGTTAGGGTCCACGACTATCTGTATTATTCTCTGTCTTTGATAGCAGATTCATACAGGACAAATCTAAATTTGGTCTTTGCAGAACATTCTAGACCTCAAGGCTATCTCATACTTTGCTGTCTTTTACCACTTTAATTCTCAGCCTACTGGGAGAGAGTGCATTTCTTCTGGTCATGGATAACTTTTTTGTTCTCATATATGTGAGATTTATAAGCACCTGAGTAATGTCATGATGATTGTATATGATCTTGTTGAGATAAGCACCTTGTTGGATGATGCATCTTTGGCTCTTTCTGTGAATGTTTGACCATCTATGAGAGTTCCTGTTGTGGCTCAGGGATTTAAGGACCCACCCTTGTCCCTGTGAGGATGCCGGTTTGACCCCTGCCCTGGCTCAGTGGATTAAGGATACCATGTTGTTGCAGGCTATAGCATAGGTCACAGAAGCAGCTCAGATCCCGTGTTACCATGGCTGTGGCTTAGGCTGCAGCTACAGTTCTGATTTGACTCCTGGCCCAGGAACTTCCATATGCCACAAAACAAACAAACAAAAAAAAATTGACCATCTATGGAAGGGCAAATTTGTTTATTACATTCAAAGAAATACTTCTTTTCTCTTTATTTTTTGTTACTTTGATATTATTTTTCTTTTTTGTATTGGAAGGAGAATAAATGTTATGTTGAGGAGATTTAGAAATAAAATGAAAGGAAGAAATAGAAATAATAGGAATGATGACGAATAAAGAGATGAAGAGAATGATTAGGAGGGGGAAGTCAGAAGTACAAGAAAAAGTGCAATAGAACATTTTGATCTGCCCCTCTGATAATTTCCTATAGCTTTGGGATTTGTACTATAGTTATTATTCAAATGACCTTGCACATCAGTATGGTAAAATGAGAAGAGTTGGCTAACTGGGGATTCAAGCTGAAGGAGCCTTTGAAAAAACTCTATCTAGCTTAGCTCCACAGTTGCTGGGGAGAAAACCACACTGTGAAATGGTTTCCCTAAGTTCTTCCTGGTAGTTAATAGAACTAATAGCCAAGGCGGTGTTACAAAGTGACCAATGTGAGTAATCAAAATTATGAGATTAAGCTAACTTAAAATTTAATGATGACACCCTCCTCACACACTATACATTCTAAATCATGCCATTGCAGTCTATGTGAGCCCAGCCCTAGATGCTGGGCAACACAATGGAAGTGGGTCAGAGGTCCTAGAAAAGGAATCAGAAACAGGTTTAGGCTCTGACACAGTAGGCTAATCTCTTTAACTTTCTGGTCCAAATGTAAATGTTGGACCCATGACTTCTCAAGTGTTTCCCAGGTCTGAAAATAGATTTCTAGGAATACGTCCTCATTCAAGCTCACATAGAATCCCCACATACTCAGTCTGGGAGCACTTTTCCCAGGGCAGTATTTGTCTAGTCCATCTCATCAGCACACAACCTGCAGTACCAATACAGTCAGCCTGGTCAGCCAATCAGGTGGAGATAGGCTTTGCTACTTTACCCACTTTGAAACAATAAATGCCACACTTTTCATCCACACCACCCAAGTGTGTATTCCTGCTAAATGGCTCAAAAGGCAAGGCATTTAAAATTTTTTTTTCTTTTAAAATTCTCAACAGAGAACAAAGTGAAGGGTATTTGAAGACCACATACCCCACACCTCCTGTTCTAGGCTCTGTACATCATCATGGTGAGACCAGATCCCTCTTTCTCCAGCCCTGAAAAGTCTAAAAGATAAACCCTCAATTTGTACAGCATGAAGTTAACTCCATTTCACTGAAAAGAACCTCAAAAATAGATTTGGTTAAGTGAAGGACCAAAGAATGAAAACAAATATAAGAGTTTTGTAAACAGTAGAAAATGATCTACAGATGGATAGACAGATTGCCATAAGGGCTGATGTACTTGTAACAGGGTGGGCATGCATCCTGCTTTGCTTGGGAGTCTTCATTACTTTTGTCATCCCAGTGTAACTGTCATTAGCAACCTCTTTCACTTCCAAAGTGCCCCAGTTGAGACATTAAAGAGCATAGTTACCCCTCACATAAGCTATACCACTGAAAATAAGTATTCCCCATTCCAGAAGTGGAGAGAACAGCTCTCTTCAAGGCTCGCTTTCAAGGTCCTCATCTTAAATTTTAAATTCAAGAACATTGGACACTTGTATATACATTACAACCAAGTTACTTGTCCTACCTCAGTTGTCTTTCAGTCTAACTGTGAGGGAGCCATTAAATCATACTTCTGGCTGATCCACCCTTATCTTAGCCCATATGAAGGCAGAGTCCCTAAGGCAGCATCTTCTGAGCCATCTGTCCTAACACTGGGAAAAGACCTTCTTCTTTGTTGAGAAATGCTGGCTCTCCGTAGAATAAGGATTTAGCCCCTATTCTCCCCTTTGTGGGGAAAAAAACTATGCTCCTCAAAGATAAGAGATGGAGGGAAGTGTGTTAATGGTTAAGATGCACCATATGCCAGCACATAAGAAGGAATAGTTTTGTACTAGCACACAAAAAAACTGGGAAGCTTGCTTGGGGGCCAGAGACATGGATTGGCAATCCACTGTGGGTTTTTATAAATATGAGCAAAATAAATTTTCAGATGTTTTCTATGGATCATGTGATTGGGGACAGGGCTGGTTGTTGCTAGGCAAGGCAGGGATTATAGCATCATCACTCATGTGGAAAGTCAGATCCTCACATCTGGGGCTTCTCCAGGAAGTGCTGAGCGTCTGACAACACAGAGAAACATGTGTGTATGAACAGGGATCCTACATTCCCTGTGAACCCAGACACATCCTAGGGGCCAAAGGGAAAGGGGATAAACCATCCACAGCAGGCATGTTGATTCAGCAGCTCTCTTTTTTCTGGTGTTTGGTTTTAGTTTTAATGAAACTAGAAGGCTATGGTAAATAAACTAGGAAGGTTCATTTTTGCTTCATAGCAAATAAAATTTGTCTAAATAAATGTCTCTGCTTTAGACAATAATCATCCATATCAAGTATATCCTATGAGGATAAGAATGATAAGATATATATGACCCATGCTCGTGTGTACAAGAGAAAAAACTTCTATAATATTTTTTTTTCTGCAGAAAATACTAAGTGGAAATTTAAAATGACCATGTCTTACTCTAGACTGGTTTTTTTTTTTTTTTTTTTTGTCTTTTTAGGGCTGCACCTGCAGCATATGGAGGTTCCCAGGCTAGGGGTCCAATCGGAGCTGTAGCTGCCAGCCTATGCCACAGCCACAGCAATGGCGGATCCTTAACCCCCTGAGAGAGGCCAGGAATTGAACCTATGTCCTTGTGGTTACTAGTCAGATTCACTTCCACTGAGTCAAGATGGGAACTCCCTAGAATATTCTTATTATAATTATTATTATTTTTTTGTCATTTTAGGGCTGCACCCATGGCATATGGAGGTTCCCAGGCTAGGGGTCTAATTTGGAGCTGTAGCTGCCAGCCTACACTACAGCCACAGCAGTGTTGGATCCTTAACCCACTGAGCGAGGCCAGGGATCATACCCATGTCCTCATGGATTCTAGTCGGGTTTGTTAACCACTGAGCCATGATCGGAACTCCTAGAATATTATTTTTTAATTAGAGCATTAATAAGGTGTTTCAAGACCTTTCAAAGTAACAAAATCAGAATAAATTATTTATTTGTTCATAAGACAGCTGTTAGTGCTATTATTAATGACCTTAATATTTAAGTAGGAAAAAAGAAGCCATTTATTATGAAAATATTTTAGTAAATTTGGTTTTCTAGAAACACCCCTCCCATGTTGAGCTTATTCATCCTATCTAAAAATTTTTGTTTTTTCTTTTTAAGAAATTTCTAATCAGCCATCTCCCTGAAGCCATATCTTTCTATAATATTCCTTTGACATTTAAATAAAACTTTCATTCCTAGTTCTGAGAGCCATTTTAGCTAACATTTGAACACTTTTAAATATCACAAAAGCAGCTAAATTTAACTAAATCACATTCATTTTTGACTTAAGGGAGATTCTGTCCCTCGGCAATTTGGCTGATAATTCCCAGAGAATTTTCCCAAGATTAAAAAACAAAGAGAGTCAAATAGGAGACCCAGATTTGTGCATCTCTTTGTATTGTGTTTGCATAGATCTCCGTGGAGCACAATGTTTGCTTTCTGCCTACAACTATTTGTTTGCTATACTTGAGTTTATTTTTTCTTACAATATCATGTCTTAATCCATCTTCACACTCATTGCATAATTTATTTTAAAATATTTATTGATCATAAATAAGTCTCATAAATTGACTAATGAAAATAAATATGTCTAAGCAATCCTTGGGAGTTTTTTCATCATAGAAATTACTCCAGTGTTTGAGGGTTTAGTTTGTTTTTTGTTTTCTTCTTCTTTTTCCATTTTTACTTCAAAACTTTTTTTTGTCTCATTAAAGAGTGTATTCCAAGCAGGATACTCTTAAATGACACTCTGGGAGCAGCTTACGCCTCTCATTTTTTTTTTTTTTTCCACTTTCTGGTTTAACCAAGTGAGAGAGATCCAGAAGAAAGGAAAACAAGTAAGTTACAGTCAGCAGAGAGCCTTTGAAGAAGAATACCATGCTGCACCTCACCTCATGTGTGCATGAGATAGCTTGTTCTCCAACAAAGGAGATGTGTGCATGAGGTAGCTTCAGACTATTTCCCTCATCTTTTAATGGTTCAAATTGCTTAAATGGAAGAAGCTTGAGGTCCCACTTCTCAAGATGTAATGGCTTACTAGAATTTGTAAGTTTTTCAAAAATTAAATAAAAACCTGCAGTTCAGGCTGCATCTTTGTCTTTTCTGCTTACGAAAAGCAAATGATTTGATGCCCATTTCTTTTTTTATTTTTTATTTTATTTATTTATTTATTTTTGTCTTTTTGCCATTTTCTTGGACCGTTCCCATGGCATATGGAGGTTCCCAGGCTAGGGGTCAAATCAGAGCTGTAGCAGCTGGCCTACACCACAGCCATATCAACTCAGGATGCGAGCTGCGTCTGCAACCTACACCACAGCTCATGGCAATGCCAGATCCTTAACCCACTGAGCAAGGCCAGGGATCAAACCTACAACCTCATGGTTCCTAGTCGGGTTCATTAGCCATTGAGCCACGACAGGAACTCCTCATTTCTTTTTTGATTAAAGAATAGTTGATTTACAGTGTTTCTTCAAGTTCTGTTATATAGCAAAGTGACCCAATCACACACATTTCCCTGTGCTGTACAGTAGGATCCCATTGCCCATCCATTCCAAATATAATACATTGGATCTAATAAAAAAAAAATAAGCCTGTCCATCCCACTCCCTCCCTGTTCCTGCCCTGGGAACCCCAAGTCTGTTCTCCTTGGTCATGATTTGTTTCTGTTTTTTTTATATAGGATCATCTGTTCCGTATTTTAGATTCCACATATAAATGATATTGTGTGGTATTTGTCTTTTTCTTTCTGGCTCACTTCACTTACTATGAGAATTTCTGGTTCCATCCATGTTGCTGCAAATGGCATTGGTTTATCTTTTTATGGTTGAATAATATTCCATTGTATATATGTACTGCATCATCTTAATCCATTCACCTGTTGATGGACATTTATATTGTTTCCATGTCTTGGCTATTATAGATAGTGCTGCAATGAACATAGGGGTGCAGGTATCTTTAGTGAGACAAAAAAAAAAGTTTTGAAGCACAAACGGCCTTATATTTAGGTCTTTAATCCATTTTGAGTTTATTTTTGTGTATGGTGTTAGTGTTACATTTTCATTCTTTTACATGTAGCTTTCCAGTTTACCCAGCAACATTTATTCAAGAGACTGTCTTTCTTCCACTGTATGTTCTTGCCTCCTTTGTCATAGATTTGTTGACCACGGGTGCTTGGGTTTATTTCTGGACTTTCTATCCTGTGCCTATTTCTTATTAAAACATTGTACAATTATAAAAACCTTTCTCACCTGTACCAATTATCTGTAAAATAGATGCTTTCTTTGCCTTTTCAATTGAAATAGCAGTCTTATCTTTCATCACTGTACTGGGACTAGCCTTACTTGAAATAAAAATCGTGTCCAATTTTCTCACACATTAGGTTTCTTCATATGTGAAGACATTTCATTTCTTAGTTCAGAGCAATGCTCTTTAAAAAATAATGTCTTGGAGGACAAGGGCTCATTAGTATTTAGGTTCCATTTATTTGCATTCTATCCCTTTGAGAAAATGGCAGATCCTTACAGTATGAAAGGAGAAGAGATGTACTTACAGGCAAAATGCAGAAACAACTTTTGTTTTTGACAAATAGTTTTTTTTTTTTTTTCATCCAGTTCAAATAAAGATCTAAACAACCTAAATGTCCATTGACAGAGGAGTGGATAAAGAAGATGTGGTACATATACACAATGGAATATTACTCAACCATTAAAAGGAAAGAAATAGCAGCATTGGCAGCAACATGGATGGACCTAGAAATTATCATGCTAAGTGAAGTTAATCAGACAGTGAGACACCAACATCAAATCCTATCACTTACATGCAGAATCTAAAAAGAGGACACAATGAACTTCTTTGCAGAACAGATACTGGTCTCTGAGAGTTCTGGGTACTGTTTCTTCTCATTCTTTCAGGAAGTCCCCAACCCTCCATCCCAGGTTCAGGTAGTTTCTTCACACACAGTCCCACTCAGTACTCAGCTGAGTGCTTCTCTGCAGATCACAGGAGTTCTCTGGGCAACTTTCTCATCTCTGGCTCTCTGTGATCTCAAGGTGCCTTGGCTTCCCCAGACTCACAGCTGCCTCCTCAACTCAGGAAATCCCTAGACCCTGCCTGGCTTCCCCCTCCTTTCCTGTGGCCTGGAAACTTTCTCCAGAAGGTGAACCAGGCAACCATAGAAGTCAACTGATTTGTTTTCCATCTCACAGGGATTCTTCTCCACATGATGTCTGATGTTTTGAACATTGTTGTTTCCTATATTTTGTCTGGTTTTCTAATTGTTTCAGGCAGAAGGGTAAATTCAATCCTTATTCCTCCATCAGATCTTATAGGATAACTTTTAAAACAAAATTTTTTTATGTCAACCCCTTAGCTCCAAATCTCCGCATGGTTTCCCTTCAAACACTCCTTACCAAATGTGCGAGACTCTCCATGATCTCATCTACCATTCAGGCTCCACTTGACTCTCAGTGGTTATCTTGGTTTGCTCCCAATATGCCAAGTTTGTTTGTGTCCCATGGCCTTTGCTCTAGTAGACCTATCCACATCTTTTTCTCTGGTCCCATGGCCTTTGCTCTAGTAGACTTATCCACATCTTTTTCTCTGGTTTTCCAATAGCAGACCCCTCTTCACTCAGACCTCTACCTAAAAACCATCTCTTCAACAGGGCCATCCTGTCTAAAATAGCTGTACCTCCTCTTCACTCTATTTCCTTACACTGCTTTATTTTTCTAGGGATCCTTTATTCCTGACATTATATTATATAATTATTTGCTTACTCATTTATTGTCTGTTTCTCCTATAGAATAAGAGGAATCGCTTTCTTATTCAAACTGCCTTATCTTCTGAGTTCACAATTTTGCCTGGCTCTAAGTGTGTGCTCATTACACATTCATTGCATATGCGGATAAATGGGTGGGCATGACCTCAGAGTTAAAGGTAACAGAGGATCTATGTAGGATGTTAGGTACTGATTAATATTTCAGACAACTTTTGTGTCATCAGCTGGCAGTAGCTAGCTAAAAAAGAAACCATTTGGGGTAGAAAATGAGAGCTAAAAATTTGCTCCCTTCTTGCTCCTTTAGAATTTTAAGGAAATCCATAATGCAGCAGTCAGAAGATGTAAGTGTTGAAGATTTGCTCTGATGACCTCCCACCCCTGATTTTGATTTCTTTTCTTGTTGCTTCAGCTGTTGTTTCTCTTTCTTTTGCTTGACAAAATCCTCGTTGTGGCTTGAAAGGCAAGTTTCCTGCCCCATGAATGGCTGCAATCATGGTTCTTTTGTCTTAAGACCTACAAGGCTACTTACTGTTGTCCTTTATGGCCAAGAGTTCCATTCCTTTGTGGAATTTGACACAACTTGGTTGCTTTATAAGGCACAAAGATAAGTCTTCAGCTTCAGAGGACACAACCTGCCAAAACTTCTATGGCATCTTTCAAAGTCATCTTTAGCAACACATTTCTTTCCATTAATATATCTATCACATATCTTCAGCTTGGCTGAAGTCACTCTGTCACTGGAGTTTGTTACTGAAATGCCAAACATCCTCAGAGTTAGCATGCCCTACCCCATGGCTTCAAGATACAAAATGTGTAAGTTGATATCATTGAATAGGATTATACCTGATACAGTAAATATCCTCCCTGAATTTTAAGTATAAAAATCCATTTTTTTTCCTAGATGAAAGCAATGCTGCTAGAAAATGTATTTGTAGATTTTATCCATGTCCCTCTTTTATAAATATATGCATCTATAAAATATTACAGATTACATCCTGTTGGGAAGGAATCTCTCACCCCCACCACAAATTCTTCAGAATAAACTTAAATTGAGTGACTTGCCAAGTTATGCACTGATATATAGAATATTTACCCTGATAACCTTGCCCTAAAATGCTGCACTGGTAAGATTGATGGGAAGGGGAGACATTTGAAGAAAGAACATCTAATTCTGGAGGCAGAGATTGGAGCTGGATTTACAAGTTAAGAATTCCTGACTCAATAAACTCCTACTTCCATGATAGTTATAGATGATTATGTCATTTCAGGAATATTTATGATTGAAGTTGTTCATGATTTGATCTGGGAAACTAACTGCAGTATATAATACTATTTCTAGAGAAAAGTGTATTCTGAGCTACAAATAACACCTTATATCTGAGCTTTTGAAACATAGTCCATCTATAAGTGGGGAACCCTCTGTGTTCAGGAAACAAAAAAGGTGTATTGCCAATAAATGTCTCTAGTAAGGGAAGAAATTCATTCACCCCCTTAGAACAAAGTAAATCCAAAGAAGGAAGAGGTTGGTCTTCTTTTGAAAGAGAACCTTCTGATAGAGTAGAGTGTGTGAATTAGGTCAGGGGCTCTGACTCAGAGTCCCTCCTCTGCCACCCCCAGCCCCAGTTTCCTCATCTTTCAATTCATGACATTGGCCTTGATCTAGTCTTTGCTTCTTAAAGATTGAAGGATCACAAGAATGGTTGGATGTGACCTTCTTGCTACACTGAATCTTATGACCTCTGAATCCTAAGTTGTTCCAATTTCAGAAGTGGGACTCCCAATGTGCAAGTCCCCTGAAGCCAGCAGTCTGCAGCAGTTTTCCTCTGAAACTAGGTGCTGGCAAAAGTGAAGAGGCAGCTAACTCAATCCTCAGTCCCCCTTTCCTGCTGTCATCCTAGTGCTGTCCTTCTTGGCACCGTAAGATTTCCTCTGACTTCATGGTCTTCCCTTCTTCTCTTAAAATACCCATAAATGATGGATTAAATATCGAAAAAGACTTCATACTTTTAAAGCTTTGCTGGTAAATCAATGGGATTCGAGAATTGAAAGCCCTTCTTAATTAGGCACACAACCCCCTGTCCCCTTCCCTCCAGAGACCTCTTCTCTCACACCCTCACCAGTGCCTCTAGGCCTCTAGCAGGCCTGACACCTCACTCCTCTGTCAGCTCCAACTCCCTGCTTCACAGGGAGGAGTGAGCCAGTGTGTCCACCCACCCATTACCCCAGGATGGGTGAGGCGCACTTCTCTGTTTGGAAAGGGTGTTTCTCTGAGAGCAAGATGCCAGTGGGGCCCCTGGCTTGCCTCCTTTGTGGGCCTGAGCAGGTGGGTTCAGGCCCACTGGGTAGAATAACATGCTTTTTATTCCCTAAGATTATTTTTCTAGTAGATGAACTTACCAGGGGAATTTTCTGAGCAATTTGATTCAAATTACAATCTATTTCTGCCCCTGTAAGTACCACAAATCAATACAGCAGTTTCTCTTGTAAGTTATTGAGAAGGAGCATGGGTATTAATGTTTCATGTGCTGAGAAATCCATACAGCTACTCAAAGCCTTTTTCAAAAAACCTTGCTCTTAGCCATGTTTTGTTGTTGTTGTTGTTTGCTTTCGGCTTTTTTGGGTAAGATCTTGGGAAAGCTATGCACACCCAATGGGCATTTGATTGAATCAAGTAAAATTAAGTTTCCTGATTTGATAGGACTTGATTAGTTAATTGTGTCTGTGGAGAACGGGACCTATTTAGGCTGGTCTCTTAATAGTTCTCAATTGTGACTGAACATCAGTCACCCAGAAAGACTTTTTAAAAGTACGAATATCTGGGCCCTCTACAAAGAGGAAAAATGTAACTTCCGAGGATTGGGCACAGAAATGGTACTTGTGAACTATGACCCAGACCAGGAGATTTGAATGTGGAGCTGGGGAGAAAATTGCCACTTTTTCACAAAGCTTAGCAGGTCGTGTTGCACAAGTGTACCACTGCAACAAGTCCACACAAGAGAATTCTCTTCTGAGGTCCATGTTTGGTTTGGTTTGGTTAGTAAATCTCACAATGCTGTATTTTGAAAAATTTTGATCAGAAGCACATGTACACAGGGAACTATAGCTAGTAACTTGTGGAACATGGTGGAGGATAATATGAGAAAAAGAATATGTATATATATATATATGTGTGTATATATATATGTATGACTGGGTCACTTTGCTGTACAGTAGAAATTGACAGGACATTGTAAATCAACTATAACAGAAAAAAATAAAAATCATAAAAAGAAGCAAATGTAAATAAACCTTTGGGAATCATCCATCTTTCTGTATTTGCGGAGATGGTTTATATATAATGTCATAGAAGTTACCAGCATTTTTGCTTTTTCTGTCCAATGACTCATTATGGAACTTTGTGAGAAAGAAGCTGGCTGATTGTGAGAATGGGACATTCCTTTAGCCCTTTGGAAACATGAGAATACTGAAGTGACACCATGACCTCCTTTCCCATGGCCAGCAGAGGGGAGGGATGTTGCCCATGACTTGACATTAGAAGGAACTATCAGAGGAAGTTTTCCGATATCAGAGATTATTTCTGGGAGGAAATTTTCTTTTCTCTGTCAGGAAAAACACAGGAGTTTCCTTGCCTCTGGCATTTAGAAAAGCCCTTTAAGCCTCAATACTAAAGCTTTGGAAATAGGATCTGAATGCTGTCTTTACCAGCCTTGCTGTAAATGTCCTATACAATCAAATGGGGTTTTTCTTAGGATGAAGAAGAGAATATAGTCTGATCATTCCTGTTTCCAACCAGGCAGCCACATAGTCTATCAGGGCCTGTCATAGGCTTTATGGAATATGCTGTGCAAAGACACAAACTAATTTGATTTTCTAGTCTCTGTGAACATCTAAAAATGACATTTAGCAACTACTTCTAGCTGGAATCCCATTCTGACTAGATAAGTGTAAAAAAAAGTGTACACATATATGTGCATATATATATATATATATGTGCCATTTTTGACAAAAGAGAAGAAAAACACTGTCAAGAAGAATTATACTAAAACATGTCAGAAGAATTTTATTATATGGAAAATGAAAGAAAGAAAGGGAGGGAGGAAGGGAGAGAAGAAGGGGAGGAAGGTAGGACAGAGGATGGAGGGATAGGAAAGAAAAGAGAGGGATAAAGGGAGGAAGGAAGTCTTAGATTTTGAGAAGCTCTCATTGCAGACCAGCCATGTCCATCCAAGCTCTGGAAGGATGCTGTGAATGCAAATTGAAGGCACGATCCCATAGAACAAGGGTGCTGTCCAGAATATCTTGGTTCTTTGTTTTTTGTTTTGTTTTGTTTTTTGTCTTTTTGTCTTTTTAGGGCCACACCTGCAGCATATGGAGGTTCCCATGCTAGGGGTTGAATTGGAGCCATAGCCACCAGCCTACACCACAGCCACAGCAACGCCAGATCCAAGCTGCGTCTGCGACCTACACCACAGCTCACAGAAATACCGGATCCTTAACCCACTGAGCGAGGCCAGGGATCCAACCTGCAAACTCATGGTTCCTAGTCGGATTCATTTATGCTGCACCACAACGGGAACTCCCCTGTCTCAGTTCTTATCCCTTATCATCTGTCTGAACCCAGGCAGGTCTTTCTACTAAGAGCCTGCCTTCTAAAAAAGGACAACATTTCCTTTGAGTTCTGATGTCACCCAGGAAGAATGAGATAAAAATGTCATCTGAAGGCAAAAGAAGAAGTTTGCTGACAAAAGTTAGAAAAATACTAGTCAAATTCCAAACAAGTAAAGACAATAGTATATTCTAAGAAAAAGGTATATTTCAGTTCCCCCATCCCTGATGTATGGCTGTGAGTGATATTGGGTACCTCAGGTTTATTTAAACAGAAGAGCTCTGCTTTATGCAAATGCATTCCTTATCAGCAACCCACAGAACCCTGAGAAATGAGTGTTTCAAAAATACGGAAAAGATGACTTCTCTGGTGGCCTAGTGGCTTAGGACTTGTTATTGTCACCGCTGTGGCTCAGGTTCCATCCCTAGCCTGGAAACTGGCACATGCTGTGGGTGCAGGCCCAGCCAAAAAATATATGGAAAAGAAATTGTGGAAGTTCCCGTAGCATCTCAGTGGGTTAAGAATCCGACTAATATCCATGAGGATTTGAATTCCGTCCCCAGCCTTGCTCCATGGGTTAAATATCCACCGTTGCCGCAGACTGCAGAATAGGTCTCAAATGTGGCTGTGATCTGGTGTTGCTGTGGCCGTGGCATAGGCCAGCAGCTGCAGCGCCAATTCATCCCCTTGCCCAGGAACTTCCATGTGCCTCAGGAGCAGCCCTAAAAAGACAATAAGTAAAAAGAAAAGAAAAAAAAACAAATTGCAGGGTCTAGTTTTTGGCCCTAAAACTAGATTCTCCAGTGTTCTCTGACAATTTTTAGGGCTCTGTATTAGTTATATGGAGGCCACTGCATTCAGTTTTGAGGAGGGTGTGGGAACTTGGACCTTTTCCTTTCTCCTTCCACATCAGACCTTCTAGGTGAGATTGTAGAACGCTTAGGCTTTTTCTCAGTGTTAGTACCATGACTATAAAATCTTACCACTGTTTTGAAACCTGCTGTGCTGATTAGGTCTGCACTCTGGGAAAACACAGAAGCTGTGGAGCTGGGTGCATCCTGCTCCACTGAGGAGTAGCTGGTACTGGAGACAAAGTGCTCAACTTTCAGTCTTCAGCAAGGATGAAAACCTGTGTGCAACCCAATCTTTTCATTTGAGATTTAGAAGGCTCTGGCAGTCATTAACAGGAGAGTCACTTAGTGAGATCCATCCTCTTGGGAATTTGGGAAGCTGCCCACAAAAAGCTGGAGCTTTCTGCCCAAGGAGAGGATTACATTCTGATCCTTGGGATAGACCCTCCTGTTTGTCCTTTGAAGTGACTGCTTCTCTGCAGGTGTCAAGTAGCTCCCTTCTTGGGGCTGGCTTTCAGATTTGGAGCTTTCTGCTAAGCACTCTCAGCAACCTTTCTCCATGGGTCTTTGGGAAATTTACTTAGTAATCCCTTAAAAGCATTACCGAGATCAGAAGCAGTTCTTAAAGTAACATCGAAGAAGGCTGCCCAGCACCCTCATTCCTGGCTTCAGTTTAAAAGTTGAGGGAGCCCAGGAAGAGTCTTGAAGCATCCTTCCTCTAGGCATACATTCAGCGCCCTGCCTGCCTGTTCCCAGCCAAACCAAAGGACCACAGGTCATAAGTGGTCATTCTTTGCTAAATGTCCTATGGCAAATTTACTTCACCAGGGAGGAGGCAGCAGGAAGGTATGCTCTGTTCCCAGGGACATCTTGGGTGACATCCCTGGCTCAGTCTGGGGCTCTGGGACCAGCCATTCCTCCAGAGCCAGCCCCAGGTGTTCACTTTACCTGTTTCCTCTGTCTCCCCAGCAGCTGTCCCAGCCACCTCTCAGTCAGGCAAGGGATATTTGAGATATTAGGATGTTAGGATTTCCCATATTTTCTGATGATGCCCCCTAGTACTTTGGCAGTCAAAGCAGGATAAGGGGCCACAGAAGGTCACATCAGGACAAGATCCTTTGCTTCTTTCCCCCACTGTCACTTTCTGGGTTTAACTTCATCGGTTATGCCCCCTTTTTTGTTGTTTCTTCCAATTTTTTTAAAACTTTACCTCTCTGAAATTTTACTTAAAATGTGCACATGACCAATTCATTATATTTATTTTACTTCATAGTAGGGAAGGTAGATTTTGATGGCTCTTCATTTGAGCATTTTGGGTCAGAATCATTGTTAAATACTCTAAAAATATCTAAAAATTTCTCTGGTCAGCAATAGACAACTTCATTTTGAAGTAAGACTTGTTTGGTTTCAGGTCTTTGCTGTGTGACTTTGACCAAAGTACTTCACCTCTCTGAGTCAGTTTCCTCATCTTTGAGAACTGAGATAATAATAATACCAACAATCCATCAATGTTGTAGTGACTGCATGAAGTAATGGTGTCCAGATTTCAGAACACTCAACATCTGGTTAAGAAAAAAAAATGCTTTGCAAGGAGGACAGCACAGAGGAGACCAGAGAAATAAATCAGTGTGTTGAATATATGCACACTTGTAGCACATATGAAAGCAACAAAGGGAAGTACTTTATTTAAAGATTACAATGATAAACAACAGAAAAGAGCTCAAACTATCTATACCCAGTAGTGGCATAGACCCTGCTCACGTATATAACACATGCACACACAAACACATATTCATTCCCTCTCACCCATGTGCATATAGACACACATACATATAGACTCACACACACCACACCCATGTACACATTCATCCACATCCACTCACTTATATATGGACATATACACATGTGTAACACATGGCTTGGAAAGCTATCAGGTGTGAAGCTTTTTAAACTATGCATTTAGCTAAATCAGTCCATCTGCCCTGGTCTTACTGCCAGGAGTGTCCTTGGCTGTTTTCCGCCACCATTCTATTCCAGATACAGGTCATTCACTTGACTACACTTTGCATTGACCTTGTAAACAAGTTTCTTTGCCTTCTGTGGCCCATGTGGTCTCTGCGGTCTTCTACTTTTTAATCTGTTAAAACACTTTGAAGTTCAGCTTTGTGGATTTGACATCCAGCTCCCACTGGAACCTGGTGGTGGTTTCCTATTTCTGGTTTATTGCTAAAGAGTGATCAGAAAGAGAAAGCATTGGGGCAAGGTCACTACAATACACTAAATAAGAAATATATCCATGGTGAACATTCCAAGGCAAAATAAAGAGGGCTCTCTCTCTGTTTCAGGGTGATTTTCTGTCTTTGTCCTGTCTTAGTAAACGTGCTATAATTCTCCACATTATTTGCTACATTACTTACTTTATCAGCCATGATATTCCCATCTTCCCATCTGCTTATAATTAAAGAGAAGAGTCTCTGAATGTCACAAGGACACTGAGGTATAGGCAATGGGACTTATAAGCTGCTGTAGCAAGATTTTAGTTAAATATCCCTGCTACTTTTAAAACCCTGATATTCAAAAAACAAAAACAAAAACAGAAAAACCCCATCTATTAACACTTTATCCCCCTGAGTGCTGCTGGACCTGTGGGTCTGTGCCAAGCTGCTAACACAAGTATCTGTTCAGCCAGATGATGTTTGTTCAAGCTGTCAAGAATAAAATCCACCTCCAGAGATGCCGAGTGTCATATAGGAGAAGATGAGCGGATAGAGCTGGTTATTATGCTCAGAAAGGCTTGGTGATCCAGGATAAGAGTAAACACCCCCAAATACAGGATGATAGTGTTTCCAACAGAGAGGGCATTTGAGAAGTGCTTATGTTCATGAATTTCCACAGTCAAGTGTGAAGGTTCCCCTGCCAGTAGTGCTGTGGCACATGACTGTGGGCTCCACATACTTGCTGTGGGCCAGCACTACTTCTTCACCTGTTTGGTATGGAAACAATCTTTGAAGGGGAGGCGGGCAGAGACAAATACATGGTAAATGTAGTTATGACCCACTTGGTGCCTTTGCAGGCTGCTTGGATACAGACCTTACCAGAATGATCCCTGGAAACACACCTTTAGGGGCTCTGAGGGAGCTGTGGATGGATGCAAATTCAGCCCTTAGGGCACCAAGTGACTCCTGGGTTATGGTTGAGAAAGCAAAGAATCCAATGCAGAGCACTTTGTAAGCACATCGAGGGAAGAGGATAAGATAGCTTATAAATAACCATTTTCTCTAGACGTTAAGAACAGCATAACTGCAGATCTAGTAAGAGAGATGTACACGAACGTGCATGCTGCTGTAAGAGAGGTAGTCTAAGAGAAAAGAAAAAATCTTAAGAACAAAGTTAATTTTAAAAGGTAGGACCAGGAAGTTTCTGCTGTGGCACAGCAGGTTAAGGACCTGGCTCAGATTTGATCCTTAAACTGGGAACTTCCATATGCCATGGGTGACACCATAAAAAAAGCTAGGACCAGCCTAAAGTGTGTCTCTTAGCCAGAAGAAAATTAGGGTAACTCAGAAGAAGATAAGCAACCTTGGAGCTCGGAAAGATGCTGCAAACACCCAAATCAAACTATCACAGTTTGTGATTTTTCTGAAATTTTTCAGATTAAGATAGTAAACATATCAATCAAGAAATAAAAATCCCACTGATATGCTAGCTACATTCTCTGTCCTGGGGACACAATACAGTACATGAAGAAACTGCGTCTCCGTGGTATTATAGAATTTTTTTTTCCAAACCCACAAAATAACCAACACAAACCTAAAAGCAGAGGGAAATAGTATTGGGAATTAGGCCTATGGACTCAGTACTATCATTTTTCTCATCTTCTTCCTCTAAGCAGGCAGGGCTCCTAAACCATGGGATTATGTGGTGAATAGATGGTATACCTTCCCTCACTATATCCTACTTCTATTCAGTATAAAATGCTTGTAAATAAATATGATGTCCCTCTTTTGTTTTGTTTTGTTTTGTTTTGTTTTGTTTCTGTCATTAATCCCAGAACATCACCAAGTGTCATACTCAAGGTCCCATGCTTTATCCTTTTCTTCAGTCTCTCATTCATTCATTCATTCATTCATCAAACATCCAACTTACCTTTTGTGTCAGGCCCTGCTGCCTCAAATAACCATATTTTGTACTGAGTGTTCTCACGCCTTCTCTTTGACCACAGCCAATGGGACCAGGTGTGACAATTGGCTTAAAGTTAGTCAGTTCCTTCCCATGCTTGCAGAAATTTCTCTTGGCTAAAAATCAAAATTTGGGGCGAACCTTTTCTGGGACTGTGAAGACTAAAACCCTTGGCTAGTTAGCAGATGAGTGTCAGAAATGTAAGCCCCAAGTATTCCCATGATATAACAGGAGCTATAGCACCCCTCCGAACTGGTTAAGCTCAAGAAGAGATAGGCAAAGATGGTAAATCACATACACATAGAGTAGAAAGACCCCACAACCCTGCAGACCCCGCAGAGAGAGAGAACAGCCTTGATTCCTAACAGCTTTACAGTTTAGGAGCGAGGCCTGGTTATTTCGTGGATACAGTGCCTGGATTGCTATGACCCTCACTATGCCTTTGTAACAACCTAAATTTTTGAGCCAGCTTAGATGGGTTTCTGCTTCTTCCTTACCGTGTTCTACAGAGTTCTGCTGACATTCCACCTGATTACATAGTGCCCTGAAGAAAATGGCTGAGTCCATGAATATCTGAGAGAGGCATTTTGGTGTAGGTCAAGTGAATGACTCTTCACAGCTAGCCGTTATCCTATTTATAAAGATTGCCATTCGGCTCTATAATAGAAGCAAATATAGCTATCAATTTATATGTTAAAATTAAATTTGTTACCCCATCATGCTGGGAAAGTTTTGAGTGCATTGAATACATAATATAGAGCAATTTACAAGTGAAACCTATCTCGCTAGTAACTCCGAAGTCTTATAAGTTAGATAAGAAACTAAAATCTCTATGACTGTAATTATGACTCTAGCGCTAATATTTAAAACCACGTCTACACTATTTCCTTTCTGAAATATAAACTCACAATTACTGCTGGGTGTCTTTGAGGTTACTGTCTTAAACTTGAGTTTCAGCCTTCTATTGTGACATACTTTAAATTCTAAAACATACTCTTTCATCTTTTTGAACCTGCCATTATTGTGTCTCTTTTGCAGGAAAATGGGTCCAATAAAATTATCCAGAATGATATAATTCTGTATGTCATTTCCCAACTTAAAGAGAGTTATGTCTATAGACAAAAAATATCTGGGAGATTATATCTTTTAAAAATTAAATTGTACTCTTCCTCTTCATATAAAATAAGCAATAGCCCTTTTCTAGTAGAAGTTGTGATTTTCTGGAATAAAAAAATAGGTATTATACCATTGTTTACGTATGGGTCCTTGTGGTAAAAACACAATTTGTGTGGATTTGAATAGTCATGAGTTAATTCCAGCTCATGAGATACTTTTTAATATACATAAAAGTAATGTATTCTCTTTAATATATATGAAAAGAAGCATCTTCTATAAAATAAAACAAAGTAGTTAGAAAATAGGCTTGGGAAATGAAACCAATCAAATATTTGTTAAAAAAAAGTCTCTGTAGTCAAGAAAACCACATACTTAAGGAAAAGCATTAATAAAATGTTGAGTCAGAGAAGACCAAATGAATTCCTGGTTGTTCTGACTAGTGTAATATGACATATAAATGGAACTGCAAAGGACAAATTAGCCAAAACAATCTTGCAAAAGTAGAACAAAGGTGGAGGACTTGGAGAAAGAAATAAGTGTTCTTAGGAGAGGCCAGTAAGGGAGGGAGAGGAGCAGGACAGAGCAGAGTGTGAGTTCAGCCTGATTTCCAGGGCTCTCTGGACTGTAAATCATTCCTCAGAGTCTGTCATTCCTTGGGGTGAAGGAAGAAGTCTTCCACACCTCACTCTGGTCAGCATTGGCTAAAGAGTGGGGAGGGAGTTGAGAAAGGGAGAAAAAATGGAAAATTTGAGTTTCCTCTGCTCAGGCAAGGCAAGGCAACTCCTATGGTTCCAAGGTCCAAGGGTGGTGGTAAGTACAGTGGTTAGAAGCAAAGCACAGGAGCTAGGATATGGGCTTGCAGGGTTAGTGAAAGGAAACCAGGGGAATCTGAGTTGTATGACAACAGGTGGGTGGTCAAATCATGGGTCTCCCACTTCAACCCAACCTTCTCCAGTATTAGGAGAGATGCTCAGAATGACTTGGAGAAAAGGTAGAAAGGATAGAGTTTAGTGGAGGGTTTAATCTCTCTGGTATTTTCCCAAGAAATTAATATCTGACCCCCAAATGCAAAATTTACTCAAAAAAAGAAACATCCCCCAAATAAAAATCTACAGCAAGTGGAAGTTGTCCTTCTTAGAAGGCAATTCAGGAATCATACATTGATGCCTCTTGAGGTGGGTCTCACTTCAAACACCTTTTTCAGGATTTCCTTCCAACCACATTATAATACTCTTTCTGAAAGAAGTTCTGATAAGCACATCTTGTTACCCTTCCAGTGCTTTTTTAGCAACCCTTGTAGACTGGTGCCACAGGCAACTTCCCAGTGGGTGTCCCTTAATCCAACTAAATATAGCAAGCCCCAAAGTGGACTAGAACAGTAGGTCATCATCTACTGGATATTAGCTTCTATACAACATAGCTAACTCCCTCATCTCCTTCAAGTCTCCTTAGTGAGACTTCCTCTGAACACTCTGTTTTAAATATTGTTATATGCTTTTTTAGTCATAATAAAAAACTTGATTTGGGGAAAAAAAGTCAAAAGGCAGACCCTATCTACCACCACTATCAACTTTCCAGATCCCTCTTACCACACTCTACCCTTTCTGTCCAGAGGGCATTTACAACCTTTTAACACACTATTTATCTATTACAACAATACCTTATGGTCTTGTCCCCTCCCCAACTGACATGAAACTACATGAAGTCATGGCTTTATTTTATACACCAACATGCCCCAAGCACCCAGAACAGTACCTGGCACACAGTAGATGCTCAATAAATCCTTACTGCCTAGCAATCCTACAGTTCAAGTGACCCAGATAAACTGTTGTTCTCTATGAAGCATAAGCCCTTTGTTCCTTGCTTTGGTGTCAGCCATTCCCATGATTTAGCCCCAGCTTCTCTCCCTGACTCTATTCTTTCTGTCTCTCTCTCTCTCAGATTCCTAAAGTAAAGTAATCTGATCAGCTCTGATCAGTTACCATCCAGTCCAGAACACCTCTATGGGGTACACTTAAAACAGGGCTTCCTAGGGTGTAGACTCAGGATCCAATCAACTGTTGTCACCAGAGCAGGATTACAGGACATGAAACATGACAATTTCTGAATTTTAGCAACAATTCATTTTCTCCTCATTCTAAATGAGGTCAGTGGGGAAAGCCGATACTTGGGCTGTGCCTCAAACTCTTTTCAATAAAAACATATATGTAACTATATATGGATGTGAGTTGACGACCTCAGGGCTCTGGCCCTCTGTCAACCGCAGCTCCCCAAAGCACCTCTTTGGGGAAACCTTGAAAGAAATTCTATCTGTAACAGACTTGCTGGCAAGGAAGAATAGCACAGAAGAGAGACTTGGAGTTAAATAGCAAACTGTGATCTTATTTAAGTAAATGTGTTTATAGATTAGAGTGAGGATATGGGATTTAAAACTAATATGAATATAGTGATTCCTTTGACTTCAACAAGTCCATGAAATTTAGAAAGAAAAAAAGTAATGTTATGGCAAGAACTGGACACTGGCATTCTCATCAAGATTCTGCCTCTAAGAATTATTTGACACTGGCTAAGTAACACAACCTCTCCAGAACCCCGTCTTCATACCTATAAAACAGTGAGGTATTGGCGGAGAAAACCTGAAAGGCTTGCCAGCTTGCAGTCACAGCCACAGTCACTTAGAATTCTGGATTCAAAGCATATGGATGAACATTCATTTGAATTCCCCCCAATTCACTGCCTATTCAGTACATTTCACACAGATAATATTTTGAAACTTTGTCAAGTTAAAAATTCTGAGAGTTTCCACAGTGGCTCCGTGGGTTAAGAACCCAACTAGTGTCCATCAGTATGTGGGTTCAATCCCTGGCCTCACTCAATGGGTTACGTATCCAGAGTTGCCCCAAGTTGTGGCATGGGTCACAGATGCAGTTTGAATCCGGCATTGCCATGGCTGTGCTGTAGGCCAACAACTGCAGCTCAGATCCGACCCCTAGCCTGGGAATTTCCATATGCCTCAGGTGCGGCCCTGAAAAGAAAAGAAAAAAGAAAAAAATTCCCTATTCAGACAGAAACTAAAGAAAAAATATTTTTAAAATTTCTTTTGTTCATTATCTGGCATTGTGTTATGCCATGTGGACAATTTTAACCACTTAGGAATGATACCTTTACTCCATAAATATTAAATGTAGTACTGATCCATTGTAATACTCAATGCCAAGGGTCATAGATAACCATGGTAGTACATGTCTTCTGCATTATGGTTACAGATTTGGATTGTACAGCACAATGCACTGGGGATATGAGGAAGACATGGAATTAGTGATGGCTCTTGTGTTGCTTTATAAGAGCTTTTGGTCTTTTAACAAGAATCCTGCCGCATGCTCCCTTTAGCGCTAACAGGGTTTGCTTAGCAACTGTCATTCAACTGCATTTTGCCCAGCATATCAGTTAAACACACAAAAGTATATGTAACTCTCCTTTTGGGTTTCTCTTTGGGACTGGGCTAAAAACTCATAATAATTCTAGTGTTCTGAAGATGCAGTGGTGTGTCTCCAACTCTAAGTAAACGATAGAATGATAGAACATGAACTTGGTGCCCACCTTATCTAAATTCTTCATTTAACATGTAGACAACTTTTTAGATGAAGCGACAAGTTATAACATCATTTTAAAAAGCCTGGGAGTTCCCCTTTGTGGCTCAGCAGTAATGAACCCAACTAGTATACATAAGGACATGGGTTCAATCCCCGGCCTCGCTCAGTGGCTGAAGGATCCAGTGTTGCTGTGAACTGTGCTGTAGGTCTCAGACTCTCAGATCCCACACTGCTGTGGCGTAGACCAGCAGCTGTAGCTCAGATTCGACAACCTTTGGCCTGGGAACTTCCACATGCTGCACCTGCAGCCCTAAAAGGCAAAAAAAAAAAAAAAGAAAAAAAAAAGAAAAGAAAGAAAGAAAAAAAACAAGCCTATAGCAATAATAATAATAACAAATACTGATCTAGTCTTTTTTGGTGCCTGGCACCATTTTAAGAGTTTTACATGTATTAACACATTTCATCCTTTCTACATTCTAACCTTTGAGGATTTGTGTTTATATTTATATCCCCGTTTAACATCTGAGGAAACTAAAGAAAAAGAGGCTAATTAATCCAATCAAGATCACACAGTTAGTAGGCAAAGGGGCCAATAATTCAACCTAACCCATCTGGTTCCATATGTAAATATATATATATGCATCAAAAGAGACACAGAATCCCAACAAATAAAAGACTTTTTACTAGAATTTAAACATATGGATATATGTATTTCAGTCATTTTGCACTTCTACACCAAAGGTAGCAATCTGCTTTATGGGTGAGTTTCTTCTTTTGGATCTTGAAAGTCATGCTGGGTGACTACATGGTAGGTCTGATTGTCATACCGGCACCACACACTAGTAGTTCAGTTTGGATTTACAACATGCTCATCACGTCATGCTATACAGAAACATAGCTAACTTTGTGAGGTTTAGTTAAGACTGATTATATAGGTTTACTATGCTTTATGATATACTAAATAAATTTAACATAAGAATAGGCTATTTGGCATAAAGTAGAATGATTTAACTTTTCAGCATGATTCACAAAAATGAGAAAGAAAGCAAATCTCAAACCTCCTTATAAGATTGTAAAGAAGTGTAACCAAGCTTGTAGAACCTCTTTTGTACAAGCTCACCTGCAGAATAAAATCAGTTCAAACTATTTTACCTTCTAACAAGAGTTTCTCCATAATTCTTTCCCATTTCACATTGATGATTGTCATTGTTCTTAGAGATTTTACCGAGCTCCTAGTACTTCTAGATACTTTTCATGTATTATTTTCAAACCTTACCACAATCCTACAAGTTAAGTATTGTTGTCCTCATCTTTAGTTTAAAAACCTGAGGTTCTAGGAGACAAAATAACCTGTCCAGAATGAGTGACAAAATAATCACTCAACAGGATGGTGGAGATGGGTTTATCTCACTGAGTTTATTGTTATTAATACTAAAAACTGGTTCTATTGAGTACCTCCCAAATGCAAGCATTGTGCCAATTATTTCACACTGTCCATCTTCTTTACTTCTTACAATCATCCTATAAGGTAGGTGTTATTATTCCTGTTTTACTGATGAGAGGTGGTAGGCCAAATCTGCTAACCCCCTAAACATGTCAATGTTTGAACCCCCAGCACCTGGGCCTATGTTATCTTACACTTTGTAGAGGTAAATTGTTAAGGATTTTGAGATGGGCAAAGTATACCGAATTTTCCGTGTGGGCCCACTGTATTCATAACTGTCCTTATAAAAAGAAAGTACAGAGAGATTTGACAGTAGAAGAGGAGTGTCAGAGTCATGCAACAGAAGGAAGACTCAACCAGCCCTTGCTGATTTTGAAGATGGCAGAAAGAACCAGTAGCCGAGGTGATCCTTGCAGGAGGCCTTTAGAAACTAGAAAAGGCAAGTCTGTGGATTCTCTCCTAGATCCTCCAGAAGAAACACACAGCCCTGCTGTCTTATTTTAGGTCTTAAGGTCTCATAGCTATAAGATAATTTGTGTTGTTGTAAATTACTAAATTTGTTACAATTTGTTATAGCAGCAATAGGAAACTAATACAAGAGAAGTTATATAACAAGTCCAATATCACACAGTTACTAAGTGGCAGACTAAAGATTCAAACCTATGTTCTCAACCACTGAAACTCTGGCAGAGTGAAAGTCTTCATCCCAGTCATGATTACAGCAACACCTCCCCGGCACATTCCTATGTACCATCCTCCTTTTGAGAATTCTCAGAATAATTTGAAATTTATACTGTCTAAATAGCACCTACTGGGTACAAAAATGAGAATAAGAGAGTTGACAATATTTTTGCCAAATCTCATCCATGTAAACATCAGACCTGAAAATAGATTACTTTCTCATGAAACCATTTTTCTGGAAATAACTGCCTGAATTGAAGAGAGAAGAAAATCTCTGGCACCAAGAAAACTTATAAACATAACATAATGCGAAAACATTCAGATTGTCATCTAACCTGGAGATTTTTCACTTGTAACTAATTAAAACATCATAATTATTTTTATGATTTTATAGCAAGATTCCCTGTTTTCTATTTTTTATTGTGGTAGTGTCATATACAGGGACAGGTGCTAAATGTCCAGTCTAAAGAGTTTGACTCATGTGCATATTCAGTAACCAATATCCCATTCAAGGTAGGACATTTTCATCACCTTATAGTTTCCACATGCCCTTTATAGTTTTCATCTTCAGGATGACTACTTAATATTAATTTATAAGCAATCCTAAAAATCATTAAAAAATAAAAATCATGAAAAATTAGAAGCAATCCATTTCTTAAGCCCTGGTCCACAGTCTACTTGTGCCCACACTGGATAATACACATATTTGGAATAGAATTAGGGTTGTATTGTTTAGGGTACACTGAAAAACTACTTGCTTACCTTTCAATATAATCACACTTAATGGTCTCCATAGTTTATCCACTACCTACCTCCATAGTTTTAGCTCCCTCTCTTCTTTAATTTCCCTTCCTTGGTTGTATGCTCCCTATTCTTAGCATATCCTCCGCCTAAACCATATATTCCTAGAAAGTATCTATACATCTTTTAATATCAGTTCAAAGGCTACCGCTTTACTGAAACCCTTCCTGAAGTCTCTGCCAATTCATGAAGAATTTTTTCCTCCTATGTGACTGTCTTAGTCCATTCGGGCTGCTACACCACAATACAGTAGACTAGGTGGCTTATAAACAACAGAAATTTATTTCTCACAGCCCTAGGGCCCGTGAAGTTCGAGATCAAAGTGCTAGCAGATTTGGTGGCTAATGAGAACCTCCTTCCTGGTTCATAGATGGCCGTCTTCTTGCTGCATCCTCACAAGGTGGAAATGGAGAGGGTGCTCTCTGGGGTCTCTTTTATAAGGGCATTGATACCATTCATGAGGGCCCTGCCCCTATGACCTGATTACTTCCCAAAGGCTCAGCCTTCTAATTCCATCATATTCGGGGTTAAGGATTTAACATACAAATTTGGAAGGATAATAACATTCAGTCTTTAACAGTGCCCCACTGTATCACCATCATTCTGCTCACATTAAACCTATTATTGCATTTTTTACATATGTATCACTCTCCACTGGGTCATAAAATAGGGTTGCAAACTTAAATGCCTTAATGCCCAGGGAAAGAGTGAATGAGTGAAGCAGCTAGGATTAATATAATAGGGAATGATGAGTGTAGGAAACTGGAAAGTGTATACCACCACCTAGAGAATGCAAATGAACTTTCCAAAAGGAAATGAAACAAAACCCCCAAAAAACTTTGGAGCCAAAAACTTTTAACACTATTCTTTTCATGTACAAGCCAATAAAGTGGATGCAGACTCCTCAAGATGAAGGGGGGCAAATACTAGTGACTGGCCAAGGTTTAGAAAAGTTTGCATGTCAAGGAGTTTCCTGGATCCAATCCGCTTCTAGCAATCTGCTCTGCTGCCTGGGAGAGTAAACCACAACTAATTGCCCTTACTTAAAATGTCTAAGTATTATCTGAGAAAACAGGAAACAATTTTCATCCCAATACCTAATTGCTCACAGATTAATTTTACTTCCATAGAGAAAGTCAAGTGAAGATATGATTCTCATAAATGCTATATTACACTGTTTGGCATCATAAAACACCTCTTTCTAATGAAGCAACAAACTTAAATTTGGGTTTCTGAAATATGAATAACATATTCACATTTTATAGGCAACTATTGCACATCATGTGTCTAGTGGGTCTAACTTTATGGCACTATAGTCTTTTCTCTAATGCTCACAACAAGTCTTTTATAGGATTTATTCATTTTGACAGCATTACTTTCTTGGGTGTTTTCACTTCTTTGTTAGGGACCTCACTTCAAACCACACTTGATGGAGTATGTGCTAAGACAGAAATATAAGCCAGAAGTTTGAGCAGTGCAACCAGTCAGATGTTGCTTTGAGGCAATCAGGTCTCAGAACTTCCAAAGGAAATGTGGAGTGAAGAACAATCAGTTCTTGTAAACTCTCTTTAACCCCGTAGAAGACTATGATGAGTGAACTTTCTTAGATTTTAGATGATGCTAATATAATTTGAAGCATCTGCTTAGGTAGACGTTGCGGTGAGGAGATTAATAGTACAGGCTCTGAAGTCAGAGGTCTTGAGTCAAATCTAAGGTCATCCTTAATCACTCAGGTTCCTCATCTGTAAAACTAGCTTCCTCATAGTCTTGTTAAAAAGATCAAGTGAGAGAATTTGCAAAGGATTTGGCATCAATTCTGACACACAGTAGGACTCAATAAATGATAATGTATACTACTTTTAGTATTTGAGTGAAATTAAGCCAAGAAATCAGATGGCTTATAATTACTTTTCACTCATAAAAAGGCTTATTTTGTATTATTCCTTATACTAATTGTTTAAAAACTTCGACATCTCTGTTTTATACACATACACACATGTAAGAAAAAAACAACACATATAGTAGTTTTTATATTAAGATTATAGTTTAAAAATGGTAATTTTACCTAGAGCTACAATGACGAGAGAATTATCTATATGCAAACCCCATCAGCAGTGTTGGAAACTATGGCAAGAAACTATAGTGTAATTACTACACATTCAAGGCTCTGCATGGTTATTCAAATACTGACTTCACTGACCTTCCAAATTCTTATTCAAGCATGGTGAAGAGAATATAGTATGTTCAGTCTCTAGGTGGGTAATTATAAAGAATTGAATCTAATTAAACCCTCATTATGCATAGCATTTCCTTAGGTCTTGAGATGTTCATGCAGTCTCATGCTTGCTCAGCTGGCTGTGTGCAGCAGCACAAAACTTGAGAATTAATCATAAACCTAAAAAATCAGCAGATGTCACTCACTCACTTGTGCCCTTGAACAAGTTACTCAGTTTTTGTGTGACTTAACTTCCTCACCTAGATATCCTGGGGTAGGACCATTTCCTTCCAAGATTTCTTCCGGGTTTCAAAGTCTGTGCTTATATGATCACCTGCTTCACCTTTTTTCCTGTCCTAACATAATGTAAGGAGAGCAGCATATTCCCAAAATCAGCAATGGCAGAGATCCTCAAATAGAAAGACAGATGCCACCTACTGGAAAGGATCAGAATTGCTAGCGGGGTGGGAATGGGGAATTTTTGGTTTGAAGAAATCCCTCCACCCCAAGGTAATGCCTGCAATAGACAACAAGTACGATAAGATAAATATAAGATGATATAAGCAAGAAACTCATATAGAAGATGATAAAATATTTCTGAATGGTATAAAATATCTAAATATAGGGAACAATATACCATATTCATGAATAAGATACAAAAATATCATTTATCCCAAAATTCATTTATAAAATGAATAAAATTTCTTCCAAAATTTAATATTTTGGGGGATGAAACTTAATAAGCTGGTTATAAATTTTACATATAAGTTCAAAAGGGCCAAATCTATTCAAGAGAATTTTCAAAAAAGAAAAAAAGGTAAAAGGACTTGCCCTAAAAATTTTGGGACTTTAATCTGTAGAAGTTAAGATGATAAGGTATTGAAACAAGAATGAAGAAACAATATATAAAGTGACACATGTGCATCCCTAGTGTCCCTATTGTGTCTCCAAATATCTCCTACTAAAATGAACCAGGGCTCCTTAGAAAAATAGCTGATTCTAGGTTTGAGGCAATAAATTTTTAAGATAGTCTGAAATATCTTGTCATCTACAAAGCAAAGAAGATCTCAAAACTACTAAAGTCATGACAAGAGCATTTAGGAGCCAATTTAAAGAGGCCCCCACAGGCCAAAGATAATTGGAGTATCAATAAGAATGATAAAAAATGATCAAGGTAAATATGTAATATATCCTTGTGATCATAATGATACTATACAACCATAACCACCATAAAAACCTCATTCATAATTTTTAGGGAACGCTACAGAATGAGCTAATTTTGCCGACTAGTATATAAAAGAATCAAGCACTTATCCTACTTTCCAATAAAAACAATAACTCAGGGGATCCAAATAGGTGATGAGAATTTTTTTTATTAAAGTATGATTGATTTAGTGTTGTACCAATTTCTGCTGTATAGTAAAATGACTCAGTTATACATATATATACATTCATTTTTTAATATTCTTTTCCATCATGCTCTATCTCCAGAGATCAGGTATAGATCTCTGTGATATACAGTAAAACCTTGGTGTTTATCCATCCTATGTGTAATAGTTTGCATCTACAAACCCTTTTTTAAAAAGGTTTTTAGCTAGTAAATGAAGGAATGACAGAATTAAAATATCACCACTTTGTAACCCTTAGGGAAATAATGAATCTAGGCAATGATTGCTAACACCACCAAAAGAAAGAGAGAGACAGAGAGACAGAGAGAGATTGCTTGCTTTCTAATAGAAGTACATCTCAAAATATACCCGTAGGATTTTTATATGGAGAGGTGACTGAGTGAAGACACAGAAAGAGAAGAATTGAAAGAATTTTACTATTTATATGTCCCAAGAGGAGGGGGTATGCTTTGCATTTGGGGTTACTTTGGGGAGCACCAGATTTGGTCACAATGCAGAAGGGGCAAGAAGAAATCATGACGAAGGACCTTGTTGTGTTTTCTGGGGGAATGCAAAGAAAAGCAAGAAAAATGTTTTAGGATTGGCTAGTTTGAATGATGTTGGCAGGCTCTGATCTCTAGGAGTCATCTTTAGTTGTCTGGTACCTGGCACTGGGTGATTAGAACAGAAGTCTTAGCTCCTAGAATTAGAGCCAGAGATAGAGGTGGTTCTGAATCTGGGCTCTGGATTGTATGTTTGAAAGTCCTTTGCTATTGCTAAGGACTGGCTAACCCTGGGAGGGCCAGTTTTCCCATCGAGGCCACAAATATCAGAGCATCAGGAAAGAAAAGATAGTTTGCACAGTTCATACTGCCACACATGAAATATTATTGCCCCCAAATTGAACCCAAAATGTATATACCAGTACACGTAAATTATTATTACCAAAACCAATTAGCCTGATCAAGATTCTAGACCTGAATGCCAGTTTAAAAGATATAGATTGCAAAGAAGAAATCATTAAATGACACCAAGATATATTCAGTAAAATCCAAACTATTGGAAACTCTATAAGACATATACTCTGTTTCCTAAAAAAAAAAAATGCAAAAGCAAATAAATAATTTATATGCCCCCCCTGTCCTATTTATTTAAGAGAGCAAGCAATTGTAATATTTAGATCTTATTTGGATCATGATTCAAATAGACAGACTGTAAAGATATACATTACAATTGGGAAAACTTGAATATGGACTAGATATATAATGTTATTAAAAATTACTGTTAATATTTTAGGTATGATAATGATTTTATAGTTATTTTAAAATAATCTTTATATTTCAGAGACACAGAATGAAACAGTTAAATATGAGATAACATTCTGTCAGTGATTTGCTCCAAAATATCCAATGGTGGAAACGGGCTGGATATTTGACTGAAACAAAACTAATCATAAATATGTTTAATTTTTTGCATAAGAGATGAAAGTAAAAAAGCCAAAAAATAACAAACATGAAAAATTAAAGTCTGGCAATATCCAGTTTTGCAGGGATATAGAACACTTGGAGTATAAACTGATCCAAAACATCCATTGATCTTAGGGAACAATTGGCAGTATCTGGTAAATCTGAAGACAGGTTACTCCATGACACAATTCTGCATCTAGTTACCCCAGAGAAACTTTTTCACCTAACCATGGGAACACAGACACAAGATTTCCATTACTCTTTGCCAAAATAATAATAATAATGGTGATGAAATAACCTAAATGTTCATTAACAGAAAAAAAGGATAAATTAATCCACATAACAAAAGATATGCCACAAGAGTTTAAAAAAAAAAATGAATGAGAATTTTGTGCATCAGCATGACCAAATCCCAAAGCTAAAATTTTGAGGTGAAAGAAAGCAAGTTGCAGAATAATAGATGAAATGTAATTTACATGTAATAAAGCTATAAAGGCAAGCAACATTAAATGGTATATTATTTATGAATACATAATTATATAGTAATCATATATAAAATATATGTGGTTATGTTGAACTTTGAATTCAGACAGTAATTAATTCTGGGAAGGAAGGAAATGATATAGGGTCTAGGGGAAAACCTCTAAGAAACAATAACCAGAGTTCCCGTCGTGGCTCAGTGGTTAATGAATCCAACTAGGAACCATGAGTTTGGGGATTCGATCCCTGGCCTTACTCAGTGGGTTAAGGATCTGGCGTTGCCGTGAGCTGTGGTGTAGGTCACAGACGCCACTCAGATCCCGAGTTGCTGTGGCTGTGGTATAGGCCACTGGCCACACCTCCGATTAGACCCCTAGCCTGGGAACCTCCATGTGTCTCAGGAAGCAGCCCTAGAAAAGGCAAAAAGACAAAAAAAAAAGAAAGAAAGAAAGAAAGAAAAAAAGAAACAAATGAAAAAAAGAAACAATAACCAATACTTTACCTCTGAAACAAAAATAAAACTAAAGCAAATACAGCAAATCGTTAAAATTCACTAACTCTGGATGGTGGCTACTTTGTGTTTTGCTATATTATTTTCCATAGTTGCCAGCATGTTTGAAATAGTTTATCATTGCAAAATAAGAATGATGGTATGTTCTCTGTTAATAATGCAAGAATGGAATGTTGCAGCTGTTTCGAAATTGCCTTAAAATAATTTAATAATTTAAGCCAATGTGAACACAGTAATCAGTCAGGAAATTGAGAGTTTGAACCTCTATGGTATTAAATGGGTGTATGCTACCCAACTGGCCCCTTAGCAAAGGTTTAGCTTTAACTGCTGTTAAAAGGAGATAAACATATATCATTATACTAGCTTCTATTTTTAGTGCACACAGTGAAGATTGGCTGTTTGTTCCTTCCCTTGACTGTTGAAAATCATACTTTCTACTTGTAATGTAAAACTTTTTTTAGTGCTAGCTCGACTTTGTGGGGTGACTGCATTATCCGATGCCTTGTATATACAAATGCTCTCTTTAAAGGGCTCTCTTTAAAGAGCCCAGATGAGACATTTGCTTTTTTTTTTTTTTTTTACATTACATTTGAGATTAGGCTGTAGAAAACAGACACTTTAGTGATGACTATATCCAAATACTGAAGGCAACAAGAAGCTGCAGAACAATCCACTCCTTGTTGGTTACAATGGTTTCTTTCCAAATGAAAAAGATTTTAAATACCCAGAGGTTATTTTTTTTTCTTATCCTCTCTTCCAATCTTATTTTGTCTTTCTTTTTGTTATTAGTGTTGCCCTAGAAAGGATGACCTATGCTATCTCTTAAGTTCTGAGAAAATTTCTCTTAATATTATAGCCATATTTTAACATCTACAGTTGGTACTTAGCATCACAGAGCAATGTGTGAAACATGCTATAGAGCTGTCTCGTACACATGACTCCACAAAGATCCCTTCTGCTACACAGCCAAAGCCTGTCAGCAGTATTTTGGGGGGTGCAGCAGTAACAAGTGGTGGTAAATGGAGACAGAAGGCTAGCCTTTGGGCATGGCAAACCCTCAGCATCTGAGGGAGCTTTTACTTGTACCTTATTAAGAAAAGAAATAGAAAGATTCCAAATATGCTTGATAGAATCTCTGGAAGAAAGCTTAGTCAAAAATCTTTAGAATTCCTCCTTCTTTAACTTCAAGCTGATAGAACAAAGACCTAGCTCTCTACTCAGGTGAGTGATGAGATGGCACATTTTCAGGCTTGGAATCGACATCACTTTTATAGTGTTGGAAAACGTATTCAGTCTTCAGAAGTGAGACCCTATGTTGATGTGTGTGTGTGACATGTGGGGGACAGTAGCCCAGTGCTCTCCTGTTCAGACAATGATGCAAACAAAAATGAAGCAGAAAATTATTCGAGTTTGGAACAAATCATTGGATTCTACTCTACTTCCTCTTCCTAAATGGAAGCACAGAGGAAAAAGGCCTCAATTTTGAGACAGAGTCTGAAAGAGTATAACTGCATAGGTCAGATAAAAGACAGTCTTTTTCCACTCTCCTCACTTGCCCTCTCATCAGATTTCCTTCCTACAGAGGAAGTGAAATGGAACAGAGATGTGAACTCTTGGTTTTGTTTTGTTTTGTTTTCATTAATCTATACTTTTTCCTTCCATTTTATCTTCCTTGTTCCGTTCTCATCCCTTTCCTAATTTTCTTTCTCCTGCTTATAACTTGACATTCATAATAACCTTTTCATTTGGTTTTTGCCCCAAACCACATGTTTGCATATTTGTTCTTATAACTTCTGGTTATTGCAATTGTCATAGTTCTTTGCTGGCTGTTTTCTCATCTTGTTACAACTTCATCATAACTTGGATGTCTTTGAGAACATAAAACAACATAAACTCACTCTCAAACTAAACCACAATTTCTGAAATTAATTCCCCCAAAGTCATAGTATTTCATAAAATCCCAAGAGTTAATGGGTCAATAAATAATTATAGGTTGTCTCCAAAGGAACAAAAAAACACAAAATAACAAAAATATTTTTACCGAAGTGAACAGAAAATGTGTATGTATCCTCTGAGACTCTGAAAAATATGTGAATAATTAATTCCTGCAAACAAAATTCTCCTCCCATGGTTGCAATTATTTTGACTGAAATCTTAGATTTATTCCTAAGTTTTTCTTGGGTCTACAGAGTCTGCAATCTAGTCCTAGGGGTCATAGTTTGTAACATTTCTTGGAATAACAAGAAAATCACTGCCTTTGTTCAGCTCCCCTTTGTCTCTGTCTGTGAACTGTCATTGGCCTAATATTTTGTCAACAGTTCATCAAGGTAATGAATGGACAGTCTGACAGTTCTACCTCCCGGGACCACCATTTCTATCTGTGAGGTCTTCCATTTGTCTCTCTACAGAAGAGTAAATTCATAGGATTGTTATAGGGCCTGGTGGAGGAGCACCGTCCTTTCATCTTTGGGATTCTAGTCCAATCCTGGTAACAAGCCCAAGCATTTATTCTTTCTCAGAAGGTGTTTACAGAAGAACTTTTGTTTGTCTCTTCAAGCTCTGTTATTTACTTAATGGAATGGAGCAGTTGGTATCCAATTTTTGTTTCTGAAGAACTGACCAAGTAACCCGACCAGACTGGAACCACATCTTTCTCATTGTTATACCATGCCAGCACAGGTTTTATTTAATTTAATAACACGGCGTAGCACTTTACAAATATTAACTCATTTCATCTCCACAATAACCCTGTGAAATAAGGCTATTTCTTTGATTTTTATCCCTTTTTAAGGCCAAGGAAGCTAAGGCACAAAGATGTTTAGTGGCCTTGGTCAAAGTCATCAGACAGCAAGTGGTAGAGCCTGGCTCCAAGTCTCCACGATTATAATGCTAGTTTACATGTCTATGCTTTAGGTGCTTTGGGTGCTTCTGTATATTCAGGGCAAGTCTCTGGATGAGAGAACAAGTAGAAAAGGGAAAAGGACAAAAGAAGGGAAGAGATAAGGAAGCTTGAAAACAAATGAACATTCATTGAAAACAGATGAATTCAAAGATATCATTAAGGATTCAGAAATAAAATTTGGATCTGAATTTTATCATGTAGCAGCAGCAATAGGAATAAACTTTGTCTTTTTAATATATTGTGATAACAAAATATAGGTAATTTTGCTTAAATTTTTTAAATTTAAAAATTCATTTAAAATTTAAAGCATAATAATATAATGAACGTCTACAAAGCTAACACTCATTCAGGAACTAGAATGTAAGACTACTCACGTGTTGCTAACTTATTCCCTTGGGAAGAAGTGACAGCTACATGAATTTCATGCTCATCATTCCCTCCCTTTTATCGTATAGTTTTATCACATATATTGGTAGATTGTTCAGTTTTGCTTAGTTCTGAGTTGTAATAAAATATTATAATATTGTATAAAATATCATTTACTTTTTTCATTTAACATTCTATTTCTAAGACTCATTTATGTTGAGTAAACTCTTCTTTATAAAATGTTCTATAGTTTTCAAAACACTTTTATGTTAATTATCTCACTTGATTCACTTAAAAATCTATTAGAAATTGAGAGGTTGGTCTAATTTTTCCTATTTCTTTTTCTACAATGGTGTTAAAGACTATGCTGGCAGACACTAATAACCCCAGATTTTTAGCCAAGCCACCATATGCATCAAGACCCACAGGACAATTGGGCTCGAAGACTTAAGAGAGCAGTACTACAAGCCTTCCATATCAGTGAATATGTTTGAATGCTTGTGACTGAATTTGCTTACCATGTGCTGTGGGTGTTCTCACATTATGCTGAGAGAAAAAAGTTAAAAAAAAGTCAATGTCCTCTTCTTAGGACTTCTTAGAATTTCATCTTATTTCCATATGTATGGCACATAAATACAGCTTTGTGTTCATTCCAAACATGACTGTCATGTCTATTTCACCATATCCAATAGGATGTGGTAAATAATAGCACATGTAAATTACATATATATATATATATATATATCTTAGGGAAAATTCTGTCTTCTATTACCTTCTAAATATTTTTACAGACATTCTTTTAGCTGCCTGGCAAGAATATGAGGCAGGAAAAGACCTGATGTCCCTGTGGTTGTCGTGGGTTTTGTGTTATTACTCCATGCTGTGCTAATATCTACCTTACAAAATAGCACCAGGTCAGCAGAAAAATTAGAATTTTGCTTCCTATGTAAAATGTTCATAACAAATACGCCAATGGCCCATGATACCAAAAGATTGAGAATACAGAAATCTTCTGTTGACTAAACTGAAAGAGCACCAAATCTTCTGGTGGTTTTCTCTGTGACATTGGACTGATAGCTGCTTGTCTAATGTAGTATATTTATACAACATTGATGCTTTCTTCATGAGTTTTATTCAAGTTATATCTTCATAGGGGGATTCATTAATGAATTCAAGAAACTCACAGGGCAATCAAAAGCACCCTTCCCTGACTGTTGGGAAATGGGTGAGAGGTGAATTTTCCACAAAAACTTTTCAAGTTTGTTTTTGCTTTTGGATTGATTAGTAAGTTTAACTGCCTAACCACGGAACGATTAGTCATATGATCCAAGGATTAAAATATATGCGTAGATTAGAAGCTGTGTGTTCTGTAAAAACAGTGAGAATTGACTTGTGCTGAGTGGTCACACTAAAACAGCTACTATCCTACAGACAGGAACAAGTTGCCCAATAGCCTTTCAATAGCCAAAAGAATTGTTCCCCTTGGAGTGTATATGACTTAAGAAAAAAATGCAGAGCGGAAGTTTTTCCTTTTGCCTTATTAGCCTGCAGTGCAGTAAAGAAGTTCAGGACACAAGATTTGGAGTCAACCAGTCTTAGGTCAAGGTCATCTTTTCCAGTGATTAAATATGAAGCTTAAGAAAGTTACATAATCTCTCAGAACCTCAGTTTCCAAAATCATTAAGTGGGGATTTTGTAAATGGCCTTTATTTCATAGAATTGCTATGAATATTAAAAGAGATAAAGCAAATAAGTCAACTGACAGTGACATGTAGCAAGAACTTCTTATAGTAGAGTGTCCCGTTGGGTGATGGGATCATCCTGCTAATTTAAAGAGCCCTCTCACATTTGCCATTAGAGGACAGTGCTTTCCTGCAGTCAGAGAGTTGGTGGCTGCATTCTTAGACGTCATTTTGCGTTTGGTTTCCATGTGGTCCCGGGCTGGAGCAGGGGGACAGGAGTCAGTGCTGAGCAGCACCTGGGAAACAGCTAGTTTGTACTAGGGTTGCTCTTTTTTTGCTCAGCCATCTGACAGGCCGGAAGTGGCCCAGCAGCCTCCTCTCCCCAGTGTAATCCCTATAGAGCGTCAGTATACACAACCCAATTCCATTTTGCCTCCACATGTTGATTGTTGTTCTTTTCTAAGGCTTCATGTTTTCTTTCTTACCAAGTCCTTTTCATGTTGAACTTGGGCGAGAGATACCTGCACAGCAGGTGTGGTCTCCCCTCCTGAGGAGTTTCTACTTCTTGTTTTCATCCCATATGGTTAAAGATGGTTGTTTTGTGAAAGAAACAGGCTAGGCCAAAGTGAGGGCAAGCAGGATGTATTCCCACTCAGGGGGTGGCATCTATAAAGGAAAGTCCCACATGAGGTTCACTCTCTCACCCGATTACTCTGTTGGAAATGGTCAAGAAGAGCAAAGCAAATCTGGACAGAAGGAATAAAGTTCATGCAAGTGCAATTTGGTAGTTTCAATCACAGCCTATTGTGTCTCAGAAACAAAACTGGGTGTAATGTTTTAAAGACAGCATAAGGAGTTCCCATTGTGGCTCAGTGTAACAAACCCGACTAGTATCCATGAGGACTCAGGTTCAATTCCTGGCCTTGCTTAGTGGGTTAAGGATCCAGCATTGTCAAAAAATAAAAATTAAAAAAAATTTAGAAAAGGAGTTTCCATCATGGCGCAGTGGTTAACGAATCCGACTGAGAATGATGAGGTTGCGAGTTCAATCCCTAGCCTTGCTCAGTGGGTTAATAATCCGGTGTTGCTGTGAGCTGTGGTGTAGGTCGCAGATGCTGCTTGGATCCCACGTTGCTGTGGCTGTGGCATAGGACGGCGGCTACAGCTCCAATTAGACCCCTAGCCTGGGAACCTCCATATGCCGAGGGAAGCACCCCTGGAAAAGGCAAAAAGACCAAAAAAAAAAAAAAAAAAAGGATCCAGCATTGCTGTGAGCTGTGATGTAGGTCACAGACACGGGTCGGATCTGGAGTTGCTGTGGCTGTGGTATAGGGTCGCAGCTGTAGCTCTAATTCAACCCTTAGCCTGGGGACCCCCTTATGCCTCGGGTGCAGCCCTAAAAAGCAAAAATAAATAAATAAGTAAATAAAGTCAAAATTCATTTGGAGACTGTAGTCAAATAGTACAGAGATACTTATGATATGGAACTGAAATGAGGAGTTCCATTTGGAAAACTGAATGATTCCAAGGGGGCTCCAGTGACTGGTATTTAACTAAAGCATGATAATTTCAGCTCACCACTGAATAGTATGTATCACAGGGAGGCAGAAGAAAAAGAAAAAAAAAAAAGGAGAGGGAATTTTCTGCTTCAGTTCAAGAATGGACCGAAAAGAACAAGGGTAGAGTGGAGCAGGGAAAAGCTGAAGGGAAAATTTACAGAGTGGGTTGAAGGAACTATTTTTAATGAGCAATGGCCATGTCCTGAGTTCAGAGTTCTCTGTGGGCTTCTTCCCCAGGAATTCTCAAGATTCTTCCTCTTTAGATGTTTCTGCCTAGGCAGTCAACTGGCAACTTCCTAGACTGCATGTTCCTCTCATAATACAGTTTCATCTTTGACTGTTTTGACCTGTCATTTCTTTTTCCCAATACAGTCCTTGTACCTATTGTCATCCTTGAAATCTATAGTCAGCTGCATTGATTGAGACTGACGAGGATTTTCACCTTAAGCAGATTTGAAACTCATTTGAACCTATTTTCAATTGGCATTATTTTAGTGCATTCTAGTGCCCATTTTTTAAATTTTGAATTTAATTTTGTAAGAAATAAGTGGAACTGTTGATTGTGGTGGTGGTTTTTCAAAACTTCTAGACCTGTACATTGAAAGTGTGAACTTTACTTAATGTCAGTTACACCTCAAATTTTTAAAAGCTTTTTTAAAAAGAGAAGTAAATGTTGCAGAATTATCTGCTGAAGTGGGCCACTACAGATAAACAGAATAATATGGGTATAACATACTGAAGCTTAGAACATCAGGGCCCTTGATTTTCAGCCCAGCGAAGCTACTAATTAACTGCGGGATCTCGGGCACGCAATGTAATTTCTAAAAACTCAGTGCATCATCTATAGAAGAAAGGGTTTGTACAGATTAGCATTTCTCAGAGTATGTTTGGCAAGATGCTGGCTCTTCAGAATGTTTGTAGTTCTTGCATAAAAAGGGGTAGTAGAGAGGGGACTTTCGGATTCAGTTCAGGAATAGACTGAAAAGAACGAGGGGAGAGTGGAGCAGGGAAAAGCTGAAGGAAAAATTTACAGAGTGGGTTGAAAGAACTGTATTCTTTGTCAAATAAATTTAAGAATGGTTACATCAAACAAAATCAAATAGGTTTATTTGGTGCTGGACTTTTTGTGGCTTTTTTTTTTTTTGCCTATGTACAAATATGTACAACATTCCCTAAGTGTATTTAATCATCTTCCCTTTATCCTTTCCACTCTGGCCTATTCATCATATAAATGCATTTCGGATTTGCCCCAGCATCTTTTGAGTGGGTTGTAGGAAGCAGGCTAAGGCTAGCAGAAATGAGAGATAAGAGAAGTAGTAGGGCAAAGCCAAACCAAGTTCTATCAAAAAAATAAAATCAGTGGTAGGCCTAAAAAAAAATGTGAGCCCTGTTAGAAACTTGAATCAACTTTCCTCTCCAGCAATTGTAAGGGTTAAGTGACAGCACAAAAGAGGGCTCATTTTCAGCCCCATTCTGGGAGACCCTATACTTACTGCTGGGGTACAAAGCTGAGAATGGGGGGATCTCTTTGAACTGAATGACCTAGAAAAAGCAGTAGACTGTATTTCCACACTCTAATCAGCAGCCCAGCTTTACACAGTTGTTACCCTACAAAGAGGCTTAACGTTTCCAAAGTTCTTTTGGTGTGTATCAAATTATTTATATGCTGTCAAAAATTGGCTGAAACTCAGTTATCTACAGCTATCCACAATGACTAGAAAACAGAATATAATGTTTCTGTGGCCTCTGCCTTTCTATGAGGAACTTATCTAGTTATTAATGGTTATTGGCCTCCTTTACCCTTCTTTTGCAACAAAATCATTCTGGAGAGCACAAACACAGAAAATGTAAATATGGTCACATATAATAAATGACTACTTTTATAATAGCTTGACTATATGCTGTATATGATGAAGCCCAGCAGTCTTCTCACTTTCCTAATTTTATTTTTTAGCAACAGTGGTTGTTTTCTTATGTTACTAGAAATAATATACTATTAAGCCATTTCCAACATATATTTTTATAAGTTAAATACATATAAAAGTCTTGGTAATTAAATTAATGGCATAATTTTCTTGGGAAGAAGTTGAACAAATGCAATGAGGGAAATATGGAGTCCTCCGTGAGAGTTGCAGAAAATGAAATTATAGTATACACAATTGGAAACAGAAACATGTGGCCCCTCCAAGGCAAAATGTCAAGAGTGACCTCACTAGCCCTTTACTTGAAAATAGGCCAACTTGGCTCTCTGGGTTAAGAACCCAACTAGTATCCACAAGGATGCAGTTTTGATCGCTGGCCTTGCTCAGTGGATTAAGGATCCAGCATTGTCACAAGCTGTGGTGTAGATCACAGACACAGGTCTGATTTGACCTCTAGCCTGATAACTTCTATATGCTGCATGTGCAGCCCTTAAAAAAACAAAGGGAGGGAGGAAGGAAGGAAGAGAGAAAGCAAGCAAGCAAGCAAGCAAGCAAGCAACAAGCAAGCAAGCAAGCCAACTTAAGTGTCTTCTCTTTCACAGTATCAGAGATATTTAGGTTTAATTTAAACTTAAGAAAAAAGAAGGAAAACAAAATATTGCTTTCTCTTCTGTATCAGAGCAGTGTTTAATCGCCAGCAAGTAAAGAGGTGATCTCTAACAGTAGGATGTTTCCTTCTACTAGTGCCTGTACTCAGGCTGCTCTACTCCAGTCACCCTGCAACAGAATAAAATATACCCACAGGGTCACTAGGAAAACTCTATAAATACTTTGAGTTCATTTAACTAAACTTTTGAATTAGTGAATTACAGACTCACCTTCAACCCTTAAACTGTAACCTTTAACCTTTCCATATTCTGCCTGGTCCCAGAGGCTCCTGGAACCACATGGGTGAAAACTGCTTTCATAAGTGTAAATTTCTAAGTTGGTTTGATACTGCTAACACAGAATCAGATCTAGAGAATACCATTAGCTTCTAATATAGAGACATCAATTCTTGATTTGTCAAGAATAAAAATCTCATGAGATAATAAAGTTGTACTGGTCTTCAGATTTTTTTTTTTTTTGGTAATTTCTTTCGCTTCAGATATTTACACATGATCAAATGGCAAAGGTTGTCTGTAAGGTTCTGAAAACAACTCTAAGACCACCTCCAAACTCAGCAGAAAAGAATTGTTTTTAATTAGCCAGGTCTGCTATGAGTCCAGGAGAAGAAACTGGCAACATGTAAACTGGATATTTCCTGACTCTTGTTTTTGCCAACATAATCCTAATTTTCCTTTGAAGATCCACCTCTTCCCTCAAATAACCATTTTCATTTCAAAATATTTGTATCTCTATTTTTACTGCATTAAAATTCAGATCAGCTTGATTAAATAATAAATGTGTCAATAATCATCGGTGTTCTCTCCTGTCAAGCATGGGCTATTTTGTTGATGCAGAGAAGGGAAATTTGTTCTAACTTCAGGCTAATAATAATGCATGGATGGAATAATAAGTGGATCGAAGGTAAACATTTTGCATATGAAAACTTTGCATTGAATCACCATATGCTTTGTGAGAACTTTCAGCAGTAACAGAGCATTTTGCTGAGACCTAAGAAGGAAGGAAGGAAGGAAGGAAGGGAGGGAGGAAGAAGGAAGGAAGGAAGGAAGGAAAAGAAAGAAAGAAAGAAAGAAAGAAAGAAAGAAAGAAAGAAAGAAAGAAAGAAAGAAAGAAAGAAAGAAAGAAAGAAAGAAAGAAAAGAAAGAAAGAAAGAAAGAAAGAAAGAAAGAAAGAAAGAAAGAAAGAAAGAAAGAAAGAAAGAAAGAAAGAAAAGAAGGAAGGAAGGAAGGATCGATCAAAATCTATTTCAAGCTAGTGCAGGCCTTGCCCAAAATATTTTAAAAGTGATACGTAATTACATAAAAAAATGATAGATAAATCAATCTATAGATATAGATATAGAAGGTCTATCTACCATCAAAAGTTTCTAACACTTATGTGCTTGGTTTCCTCTGCAAGAGGACATCTTTGATTTAATATACCCCTAAAATACACTTACTTACTTCCACGTTTATTGCTTTTCCTCCAACCGTTTATTTTCCCTGAGTGTTTGATCTTGCTACCTGTGACACTTTTGAAGAAGTTAAGTCCAGAATTTGTCAAAGGGGTGTTATCCTTTTCCATAAGAAAATCTTTAAGACTTTCCTAGTAGAGCTTGATCTTGGAATCCAGGCCTTCAGATATAAGTTTTTCCTCTCTATATTGCCCTATTTATTCTTCCATAGCGCTTAGCTGTAATTATCTGTTAATTTGTAGTAATCTGGAATTACTTTATTATCTCTTTCCCTATTCTTTGTCTACACCATACAAACTACATGAGGGCAGGAACAACTTCATCTTGTTCATCATGTCTTTAATACCAAGCAAAGTTCCTGGAACAGTAATGACATGTGAAAAGGATGTTGAATGAATGAATGAAGCTGATGGTGATAGAACAGAACGGAGGTAATTTTATTTTGTAAGCAGCTTTTTCATTAATTCGTGGGAATTCATAAGTGGAAAGCTTCTAAGTAGAGGAGTTTCAGTCCTCCTTCCTGCTTCTCTTGAGCATGGCCTGAGTACCTAGCTCACGTAGCTTCCTAGGCAGCCACTTCCATTGGATCCACGTCACTTCAGAACTAAGGCATTATAAACCCAAAGCAGGTTTTCTTGCCCCTGTTGGTCCTGACCATACCTGGAGCCTTTATTCAGCAAACCAAGCTGTGGCACACTTTCTTCTCATTGTCTTAGCATTTGAGTCTACATAAAAGTTTGGGCCTTTCAATACTCCAAAAAATGCTCTCTACACTCATAACATCTGGCCCACAGCTTTTAATAACCCACAGGATGTCTTGACATAAGTAAGCAACAGCTAATTTCATATTATGCAAGGTTTTGGTGATACTAAAAAATGAGATAATGGACATGAAAGTGCTTTGTAAGCTTTAAAATCCTATACAAATGAACTAATGATCATGATTATTACTGTGATCACTGTAGTCTTAGCTAAAACAGAAACCTCTTTGAAAAGGCTTTTCACAATCCGTCCTTTTGGTTTTTTAAGAAATACTGAGCTACATGCTTCCAGGGAAATTATTTCCTGGCATTAAAATAGAAAAATGGTTTGAAAACCCATTTATGCTTCCAAGTGCTATACTATAAAGGAGAAATGAAAAAACAAACAAAACCATTTCCTATTGACCCAGATGCACCATTTATTTCAAAGGTAGGGGATGCACCATTCTTAGTAGTTTACATTATCAGGCATATAGTATAAGCTTTGAAGTACACTTTCATTCTGACCATGAAGAATGAGACTGGTTCTCCCTTTATACAAACTGTCTCCTCATTCTGCTTCACAGAAACTGTCTCCTTAGGTAGGAGCCCTCACTAGGCCATATCAACCCAGCAATATCTCAGATCACATCAGACGCATCACAAGAGAAGTTGCCTGACCAGTGTGATTTGAAGCCTATTAGAAAGGTCCCCTAGATCTAGAGGCTTTACTTTGAAGTCTAGCCCTGGGGAGTGAATAGATTAAATAATAATCCTAATCTTCTTGAGTACTTTCAACTAACAAGCAAAAGTCACGCTGAGCAAATGGGAGTACAAAGATGAATACATGTGAATATGCTTTTTTAGCATACAAATGTTCCTAGAAGGCATTAGATTATATGCTAGCTAGGAAGAGAGCTAGCTGAAGAAAGGGCAGTCTCAGAGTATTAGAAGCAGATTCTCATTTCACAATTTTGCCCTTTGCTCTTCAAGAACATTCAGTTCTCTCCCACTATCTTGAGTAATATCACCATTTCCTAACAGTCCAGATAAAGGAAAATGTAGAACAAGAATCTCTGAAAACCCATAACATACTAAATGATGCCACAGGATTCTCAGTAAGTGATATCAATTGCAAATACATAACATACTCTCATGAGAGATCATACTCCCAGAAAGAATCTAGATCATTTATTTTTAGAAGAGCCAAAGCACCTTTCAAGGCTTATTTTTACAACATCAGTTTCTCCTCTAGTTGCCCTCTAGTTATGAAGAATTGGAGTGGAAAAGAATTAAATCTATCTGGCGTAAACAGCATCCAACTAAAGAACCTTGATATTATTTACAAGCATTTGACACTGACTTGAGGTTTTACTAATGATTGGACTAGAAATTGGCATTTGTGAAGAAGCTCTTAAAAGTGTGTGTAATTTAGCTTTGGTAGTTTGCATAAAGTAGAGGTTAGATTCTGCCAGCGACCTTTCGTGAACCTCTAGGAGTGGATAGTCTTTTGGTGAAAAGGTAAAAAAATAAAGACTCCTTTTTCCTACCAAGGTGGTAATTACCCTTAAGTTTATGTAGCTCTGATGTCCGTGGGAGATCTTTATAATTTACTCCTGGGTAGGCTCTCTCTGTGAAGCTTTTTTTTTTTCCCTTGAGAGAAAATATTTTTTAAAACTAACATCCTTGCAAATTGGATAAGTGTGGCATACAGTGAGTGGTTTGTAGCCCATTGATAGAGACTGAAATGCCTTGAACTTTAGAAAACAGCATCTGAGAGATTCAAATCCCTTTAACTAGTAAGCATTCACTTTCTAAAAAGTTCCTATTTCCAAGACATGAAAGCACTACATTTTGAAATCCATGTAAGCCCAAGCAAAGCAAAATGTATCTCTACTTCAATGGGTTCAGTGGTGGTCGGGTCTTTCAGAAAATGACTTTTGGGGAGGGCTGTCTGCAAATCCCCAAAAGAGCTGGTCCTTCACTCAATATCACAGGGTTCCTCTGCCATCACAGTAATTATACATGTTGCCAATCCAATGAAGACTGTACAGGGAAAAGATGAGTATTCACTGTAGCCAGTTCACTTTAGAGTTAGTGGTAAGTTCTGTGAGAAAGCTTCATCCCGCAACTTTCCCATCCTCCTGGAAGCAGGGGTTGGGGGTGGGGAGCTTGGTGGTTAGCCAGAAACATGCAAACCTATCAATATAATTCATGCTGCTTAAGGTTTCAAAAAAAACAGATATTTCCCAAGCCAGGGTAGATTAGCCTTTGGCATTGGAACTCTAGATTATTTATTCACTCAGGCACATCTATACAATGAGAAACAACTGCCTTGAAAGGCAGTGAGATGATGCATACAGTTCCCAGGGGAAGGCCTGCCTGATGAAGCGTTTAATCAAGTAGGCCACAGAGCTATTTGCCTTCTGTGCATGTAGGGGAAGCAAGCAGCGAAACTGGTGGAGAAGAAGCCATCTAGCCCAGGGCCTGATTTTCTCTACAGGGCTCTTCAGGCAAAGTCCCAAAAATCCATCTTCAGACTCACAATGTAAGTTCTGCTTTCTCATAAAACTCAAGGCAGGAAGGCATTTTTTTCTCTTACACTCTGCTTGAACTTTTAGATTTGTGGTCAGAGCTTCTTGTTCATCATTTTGAATGCTTTAGTTTTCTTTCCCCAATGATAATGGGGAATACACAAAAGCACGATGATGCCATTTCCCCCACAGCATCTCTAAACAGTGCTTAGATGAATAATTGGTTCTTGAAAAATACATCTTAATTGGTCTATTTGTGGCTCCTCACCTAAACAAATTTTTTATTTGGAAATGGAAGTACCCTGTTCGCTTATGTCAACACTGCCTTCCCTTTCTTTTGATCTAGGCTTTTCCCTCAACTCTTTCCATCTCATGCTTCCCTACTCTAAACTCTCCTGGGTCATAAATTTACTACTTAAAAAAATGTCATTGTATAATCTTTCATGGATGCAAAGGTAACTACACACGAAAGCAAAAGCACAAATATCCATTTATCTAATAGGACTTTGCATAGAAGAATAAAAAAGAAAAGATCGGGAACCCTAGGTGGTCATCTCTAGAGGAATATCTGCACAGACTATCTGGAATCCTTATTTAAGAAGAACAAAGAACCTTTCTTTATGTATTTGACTATCACCTATCATGGATACATTTACTTGTATAAAGTGGGCAGGCTCTACAAGGAGTTCTCACATCATCCCCATTGCCTCCTTACTGCTGAACTGTGGGTGACCCATGTGGGGTCTGTGTGCACTCAGACATAAGGTAGACAATTCCGGCTGTATTTCACTCACAGTGCTTAACTTTGATGCTTCAATTTCCAAATCTGTGCAGCGGAAACAGCAATAGTACTCATTCTAAAGATTACTGTGAGGATTGAGTTAATACATGTATAGCCCTTAGTACCTGACACTTGATATGTACTCATCAAATAGTTGGGTTTTTTTTTTCCTTTCTTCCAGATTTAGGGGTGTTCTCATGTAACCCAGTAGATTTTTTCCCATACCAGCTGAGAGTAGTGGAATGATGCCTCTTCATTTGAGATTCTTAATGCTGAGTCCTTGACCTTTTATTATATACTTGTTCAAATTATAGGCTTCAAGTGATGACTCTGTATTTCTACTCCCCCCATATACTGCCTTAGATTGAGAGATTCCTAAGGGCATGAACTCTGCCCTAAATTTCTTTGTATTACCCACCATGCCTAACACAGTATGTCACGCAGAGTAAGGGCTCCATATTTATTTTTGTTGACAGTCGTTTCTGTTTCTTCCTCTCCGGTTGTCTAAGGCTGATTATGGCAGCGTTCCACTCTTCATCCTCTTCCACACCATGTGTGTTTTGATCTGCAAGGGGTTACAGAGCCTGTGAAGCATAAAGCAATGGGGGGCTTAACACATCGGTAACTAAATACGTGATCTTTGCCAGAACTCTTGCTGTTTAAATGGAAGAAAGGGCAAAGTCTTTTGGACAGATTTGTGTCCTGGGTCCTGTCATTTGTGGGCTGCTTGTGGGTTACTTATGGGCGGGCATGCTGATAACATGGGAAGGCAATGCAAAATTCTCACAAAAAATTCTGCTGAAGCCAATATAAGAAACATGCATTTTGACTGTAGCTGCTTTGACCACATCAGGGGGAAGACAGTCCATGAAAGTGTGTTTAATGAGAAATATTCCACCATGTGAATGAAGATAATGGATGAAAAATTCAAGTTCACTCGACCAGACTCCTTTCCACACATTCTTACATGGTCCAAGAATAAAACTTTTTTTTCCCTCACCTATTCATCGCAACTTTTGAATGCAAATTCAAAAGTGAAATGAATTCGTTCTCTCCAGAACTGTTTCCAGTGCTAGAAAATGCAGCTACAAAAGAAAACCCTTATAAAGGAATTTCACTCCAGTGGGAAAAACCTAATGCCAAACTACTACATTTTTTTCATGAATTCCTAAAGTCCCTTATTTCCCCTATTTGGCCTAATTCCATATTTTAGTTTTCAGAGTTATCTTGTGATTATTAATTAATTATTAATAATTAGGAACATACTATTTCAGAAAGCCTAGCCTCTAGTCCACAAGACTGAAACATAGCCTTTCTTTGCATTTACTTGTAAAAGACCTTTGTGTATATTTTTTTTTCTTCAAGTTGTGACTTTCCCCAGCATTTTAGTTTTACCTGATTTGTTCTGTGACCTGTATACAAGGTATGTTTTTTTAGTTGGAAGTGAGCAGGGGGTTTTGGTGATCACTTACAAATGTTGCTATTTTCCCTTTGTTTCTCTTCCTATTCCATTCTAAATCCCCTCACATGATAAGGTGAACTCAATTGTTTCTGAACCAGGTGAGAACTGAACTTTGGACGAGATATTTATTTATCTGGGCACACCCTCAACATATAGAAGTTCCTGGTCCAGGGATCAAACCCATGGCACAGCAGCTACCTAAGCTGCTGCAGTGACAATGCTGGATCCTTAACCCACTGCACCACAAAGGAACTCCTGGACTAAATTTTTAAAACAGATAGGCTTTTCTAGTGAAGGGCTTTAATGTTGTTTGCTTTCAAATTTTGCTCCTTTAAATGCTTTTCTAAAATCTGGATGTTGTTTATAATTAGTAGAGAGCATTTGAACTGCACAAGTAGAAAGGTATCAACTATAATCATTCAGTGTGTTACATATTTTTTAAACACATAAAATCATAATTACTTGTTCTTTAGTTGGTGACTTCAATTTACTCTATAATGAGAAGAATGTCATGCTGTTTTCCAGCATGAATTACTGAGGAAATCTCAAATAAGGAAATCTTCCATTCAAGTTAGTATGAACATCAGAGAAGGGACGGTCAGGTTTTAGGCCCCTTTCTGTGGTGCTGCCCAAGAAGTCAAGAAGATCCTTCATGACATGGGATGAGGGCCCAGATAATTGCAGGAAACAGAGGCACCTTAATTTCTATAGCCTAAGAGAAACCTGGAGAGAAGGTTCCTGACAGCAAGGATGAGATCATTCTTACTCATCCTATAAGCCTTCTCTTTCTCACCAGAATTGACAGGATGGAATAAAAATGTCTAGCTTTAAATGCTGAATTGAATTTTTAGTTTTGATTAGAGAGAAAGCCTTTCAAAGTCTCTAGAAGTAATCACTAAGCAGCTGCTCTTTCCCCACCATAGGAAGTTACCTAATTTCTCTCTGCCTATTTCCTCATCTGTAAAACCTATATTGCTTGTTTCCTCAGCCATCTGCCATAAATCCAAACAGAAATAATAGTACTGCTCATTACTCAAGCTGTAGACTTTGCATCTTCAACATAGGCTTTTTTTTTTTGCTTTGCTTTTAGGGCTGCACCCGCGGCATATGGAAGTTCCCAGGCTAGGGGTCGAATCGGAGCTACAGCTGCTAGCCTATACCACAGTCACAGAAACTCAGGATCCGAGCCACATCTGTGACCTACACCACAGCTCACAGCAACACTGGATCCTTAACCCACTGAGAAAGGCCAGGGATTGAACCCATATCCTCATGGATATTAGTCGGGCTCATTACCACTGAGCCACACTGTGAACTTCCAATAGGCAATTTCTGCACAGCTGAAGTGAAAAAGAGAATGAAAGTAATATGAAGAATTGAAGTTTCATGCTCAGTTTAACACTGGGAATACTCAGAGAATGACCATCTTTTGAATAGCTATGTAAATGCCCTGGAACTGGCCCTGTGAAAGAAATAAGTAGAATGTAAGTAATACTCTGGAGCCCATTTGCTTAAAATGTCTGCCTCAAGTTTACTAAAATGACTTGTTCCAAGACTAGTATCTTCCCAAATATCAAATCCAATGAACACCCAAGCTATTCCCATTCATTATCGTAACTGATCTCTCTGGAGCATGGGCATTATGAAAATGTGAACTGCTCTCTCCACCTTGACTCTCTTTTCTTCTTTTTACTTTGGAGAGGGATTAACAGAAGAGACAAGGGTACCAAGTCTGGAATCAGAGGCCAGCCCCACTACCTACTAGCTGGAACCCTTAGGCAGATTACTTGGCCTCTCTATGCTTCCGTGTCCCCGTCTTAAAAATGAAAATACTACAATTTATTTATAAGGTTGTTGTATTAGTTAACTTAAGCACAATGCTTAAAAAGAGCTCCCCCACCTAGTACGTTCAATAAATATCAGCTACATTATTCATAACACTATTTTTCTTAGTTTTCTTCCTATTCTGATCATTGTCTCATGGTCTCCTTTGGAGAAATTAATTCCTTTGCTCACCCCATAAAATTCTTGTCTTTCTTGCTCTGTACTCACCTTCCATGATCTCATTCACCTTATCTCTTCACATACAATCAAGAGGTGAAAGCTCCTTCAATCTCAGTCTCCAGCCAGACCTCTGCAGCTCCAAGGTCTCTCTCTGATTCCTTACTGCACAATTCTTCTTGTTTGTACCTTTAATACTTCAAATTTAATATGTTTACAGAGGAACTCATTGGCCCCTTCACAGAGCTTTAACCACCAGAGAGCAGGGTATTCCATTCAAAGCAACATAGTAGGGATACCAAGGGTGGAATGCTTAGTGAATGGTGACTCTTCTCTAGCTCAGTTCCAGCCCTGGGACACTGTGGGTTGCCAAAGAGACTTCAATCTGAGAAGGCAGATTTGGCTCAGATTTGTACAAACCTTGCTTAATTCTGGATTCCATTCCCCAGAGAATGGGGAATTATTGAAAATTTCTGATTAGAGCAACTCCTGAAAAATAGGATCACACATTTCTAGCTCCCATGTCAGTGAGCTCTTAGACACTAATGATATCAATGGATGATCTCAGTCTCTTTGTCTGTTGCATATTTCTGTCAAGGACAGTCAAAGAGCTTGCTTCTGTCAGATTTTCTTTGAATGAGCTAAAAAGATCCAGTATGTGAACATGAATCCCTTTCCACCATGGACACCTGAAGACCAGCTGATCTGGCTCCTTGCCTCTTTCTGAAATCTTTGCTGAAATGAGATAATCCAGTTCCAGTTGCAGGATAGCAGGCCACTCCGACAGCTGTTGTTTCATGACCAGTTAGGCTGCACTATTTTAGCTTGTACCTGGGTGGGTATTTTTCACAGGTTTCCTGAGTTATAATAACAATTTAATGTTAGGTATCTCAATAGATGCCAGATTCTGATTTCTTCTACTGTCCATACATTCATGCAGCAAAAGGCCAAAGGCGAAGGCCCAAACTGAATGCTCACTGTTGATTAATTATGCTACTCTAGAGAGTTAGCTGGATAGCCAGACAATTCATAGGCCTCACAGCATCTTTGCTTTATCTGATAAGAAAATGTAACAAGTCAGAGAAGGCATTCCCACTCAAGACCATCACCTAGCAGAGCAAAGACCAAAAAAAAAAAAAAAAAAGTTCACAAGATCACAACCACACTGGAGGTGAATGGTGTGGAACATCTAACAGCCAGGAAGAGAAATTTCTGACTGTTATGTACCAAGTACACAAAATTACTCTGGAGGAAGAGTTTTTCACACCATTTCATTCAACTCTTAATTTAGCACCTACTATATACAAGACACTCTTTTTTTTTTTGCTCTTCCAGGCTAGGGGTCAAATCAGAGGGAGCTACAGCTGCCAGCCTATGCCACAGCCACAGAAACATGGGATCCGAGCCATGTCTGTGACCTACAACATAGCTCATGGCAATGCCAGATCCTTAACTCACTGATCGAGGCCAGGGATCAAACCCTCATCCTCATGGATCCTAGTTGAGTTCATTTACTGCTGAGCCATGAGGGGAACTCCCACAAGACACTCTCTTAGATGCCAGAAATATAGGAATAAACAAATGGACAAAAATCCCTGTGCTCATGAAATTGACATCCTATTGCACTGAGAAGGATTTTGAGACATGAGAGAAAGTTGGGTTGGAAATGTTTGCTTGGTTATCTCACTGAAACCAAATTTCTTGATTGTGCTCTAGTGTTAACACAAGCAAAAGAGTACACATGCACACAGAGAGATACATACCTATATGTGTATATATTCATACGTAACCATATATATAATTGACAACACCATTCCCCTCACCCCACATGTATTTCTAAGAGTGAGAAGGTATTCTCTCAGATGGTGTCACAGTTGAAAAGAAAAGCAGATGGTGCTTCTGGAGGAGGCAGCTTGCTTGCTGAAATGTCATGGATATACAGAAATAAAACCGAAAATGAAAGGCAAAAAAAAATTCTCATTTGAATAATGAACTATCTCGTGTTTCCCCAGAGCCACACAGCTCCAATAATGAAAAGAAACACTCTCAGATCCTTTGTTCTGCCTTTACAACAAAACTCAAACCACATGTCTGTCATGTAACAAGCCACTCTGGATAGTTTCTTGAAGAAGAATAATCATTGTTTGCTGGGCCCACTTGTAAAAATCCTGAAGGTACCCTAGAGAAGCTGGCACTCATAGTAAACCATCTAAGGGGTAATTTGTGGGGACAAATGATACAGTGAGTATTGCATTTGAACTTTAAAACAATTGCTCACACACACAAAAAAAACTAATGGCTGAGCCCGCTCTCCACCCCAGCTTCCTGTCACTGTTCATTTTTCAGTGTTCCCCAGAGTTGAAGGAAGCCCTCGGGACTCATGGCAGTAGATAGTTCAAAATGATGCCTATAAAGCTTTTATAATTATTATTATGTTAAACACATAATTTGGTGGCTTTGTTCGGTGACTATATGTGCTTATTTCAGCCTCATAATAGTTGCCAGATTCGGCTGCAGGATTTGTATCCTGCAGTGAAACACGCAGACCACAAGCCCTCTCCTCTGTACTCACTGTTCCACCAGCACTGTGCACACCAACAAGGCCCATCATTGTCACCTGGGAGCTTTGTCCAGACCTGAAGTGACAAAAGGGAGTGACTTCAGTCAAATCAACAGAATGTAGTTATAGGTAGAGTTGCCCTTTACTCCTTCTAAAGGTCTCTGAGGCCTGGGATAAATTTTGACTTAACACCAGTTGAACTGGTTTTAGTATCAGTTGTTTACTTAAATCGTTACCTCCAGATTACACAAGAGACTTGCCTACCTAAAGTTTACTGTCTTCCCAACCACCTTCTGGGACAGGGAAAATCCTTCGGGAAAGATGAAGTGAAAGATACAGGAAATGTGACCTTTAGCACTGTCAGCTTGAACTAGAACCAAGTTGTTAAGGCCCCTGGGATCCCAGTGATGTGGAAGAGGAGCCAACCATTGTATAAAACCCCTCTGATTTCCATCCCGCCCCTGGGCTTCCTCCTGCCAAAGCTGCTTCTGGGAACAAAGCAACTTCCCTGCTTGCCTGCCTGCCACTTAGAAACAAATCACCCCAGGTCTGAACAGAGAGAACTCACATTTCTTTTACAGAGAAGGTGAGATACCCTAAAAGCAAATGTGAGCCAGCAAGGGAAGAGGTTTGGGAACTTGATTGAATTGTTTTTCCCTCAGAGTAACTCGATTGAATAGTGAGAGGCAATTGTTAAGATTTGCAAACAATTCAGAAGCTGTAGAAACTCTTTGATTGTAACCTCCCTTGCCCAGACTTTGGTCTCATGAGAAAGAACACTCTCTTCAATTAGACTCAGCAAATAATGGCTCCACGAAGGTTCTCAGCAAGGGCAGATAAATCAGAGTCAACAAGAGGCAGCCAGGAGCAGTGCTTTGCCATCCAACAAATCCTGGTTTTAAAACTCAGCTCTCTCTCCTATATAGCGGAGAAATCAGACAGCAAGTTGACCAGGTGGTCACAATTAAAATATCAAGGAAGGGCAGACAGATTGGGTGCCTCTGGGTACAAAATCCTGAGGACAAAAACCTCACCTGGTAGTTGCCTGACAGGACATGCATAAAGTGAGTCTAATCTTGGGGAAACATAGAAGCATGATTTTGGAACATTTTATTTAAAAAGGAGGAGTAAGGCTGGAAGTTTCACAAATGACGAAGTGATAGAATTCAGTGAACAGATAACATGTGATCTGAACTGGATCCTGTATGGAGGGGGAAATGCTCTAAAGAAAACCATGGGGCTAATCGAAAAAAAAAAATCAAAATATTAATTAGAGATTTAAGTATCCAAATTTAAGTGCCCTGAAGGTGATAACGGAACTGCAGTTATGTAAGAGAATGTCCTTGTTCCTAAGAGGTGGATGCTAACATACTTAGAAATAAAGGAGCATAATATATGCAATACATTTTCAAACATTCAGAAAAAAATATCTACATATATGGGAGAGAGAAAGAAGATGGGACAGAAAGAAGAAGAAGGATCATGGGAGGGAGGAAGGAAGCAAGAAAGGAAGGTTGGGAGGGAGGGAGGAAGGGAAAAAGTAACTGGGGCAGAATATGAATAGAAGAATCTCGGTGAAGCATATAGAGGTGTGCAATTTTTCTATAAGTGGAAATTATTCTAAATAAATAGGGTAAATTGTTTAAGCTTTTAGGATGTAAGCATATAGAGATGCATACAGTAAAGCTTATAGAGTTGTGCAATTTTTCTATAAGTGGAAATTATTCTAAATGAATTATTCTAAATAAATAGGGTACATTTGTTTAAGCTTTTAGGATGTATCCCAAGGGTATCCTTTAAGAATAGGCAAATTGGTTCCTCTATTTATATGTTTGTTTATTTCAGAATCTCCTCAGATTAAGAGTGATGAAATGAGGGAGTTCCTGTCGTGGCGCAATGGTTAACGAATCCAACTAAGAACCATGAGGTTGTGGGTTTGGTCCCTGGACTTGCTCAGTGGGTTAAAGGATCTGGCGTTGCCGTGAGCTGTGGTGTAGGTTGCAGACGCGGCTTGGATCCCATGTTGCTGTGGCTCTGGCGTAGGCTGGTGGCTACAGCTCCGATTGGATCCCTAGCCTGGGAACCTCCATATGCCACAGGAGTGGCCCAAGAAATGGCAAAAAGACAAAAAAAAAAAAAAAAAGATGAAATGATGAAGGAAGATACACATGGCATCCAGGCATTAGCTAAAACCAATATAGAAGTTTAAGTGAGCCTATTTTCTGATTATGACATTTGGTTAAGAAAGTACTTGAAAGACATTTAGTAATGTTTTAAACAAAACAACAATACTATAAAAGAGCATTTAGTAAACATAAATCAGTTTCTAAACTTAAGGGACAAAAGCAGCCTCTTTAGCTTCTTGTCCAAGGTATTCAACCTCTCTGGCCCATGGTTCACTTAGAGTAATAACACAGAAAGAATAACGGCACCTTAACTTCTCCTGCAGTTTACAAGAGATAACATATGTTTGTGGGTACATGTGTTACTGTAAATAACAAATAAACATAATTCAGACCAGTTTAAATAGTAAGGGAGGGTGTCATCTCACAGAAGAAGATGCTCCAAACAGGGGATTATCTCAGAATGAGTATGCAGAGTCTTACCCTGCTCCCTCTTTCCACATCCTGCCCATGTTCCCCAAGAGCCAGAGGACAAGAGAGCGCAACCACACAGTCCAGACAAGTCAGCCTTTCAGAGCAGAGAGCAAGCTGAGAAAGGTATGGGGAGGGAGTGGAGGATGTCTGCTCAGCTCAGTTTAGGTTTGGTTGATGGATTTAACGACTCTCTGGCACTAAGGATCTATATGCTTGCATGCATCTGCTGCCCAGAGCTTTGGCCTCATGCCCCTAAATGGAAAGAATCTTTCCTTTCTGTATGAATGCCCAGTTTAGATCTCAGGCCCAGCCTTAATCTATCCACTCATTAGGGGAGTGCAATGCTCTGATTGGCTTAAACCTGGATTCTAGAAGCTGCCCTCCCACCCACCACCACCACCACCAGGCAAGGGAATGAATCTACTTTGAGGGGATTAGGCTGTTTAGAAACCATTCCTTTGTTGCTGCTCAAAGGCAGGCTTGGATGGAAAGTCATAACCTTAACCTCAGTGTCCACTACAGACGTAAGGCACCCACCACAATTCCTGGCACTGAGTAAATGCTTAATAATTTTTTTCCTCTCCCTGTTTAGCAAGACTCTCTGCTAAGCACTGTCCTTGCTCCTAAACACCCTGAGCATTAGAATGTGATATATGATATGATATTTGTCTTTCTCTGTGTGACTTACTTCACTCAGTATGATCATCTCTAGGTCCAGCCATGTTGTAGCAAATGGAATTATTTCATTATTTTTTATGGCTGAGTAGTATTTCATTTATGTATTTCATATATGTGCCACATCTTCTTTATCCATTCCTCTGTTGATGGACATTTAGGTTGCTTTCATGTTTTGGTTACCATAAACAGTGCTGTAATGAACATTGGGGTGCATGTATCTTTTCCAATTAGGGTTTTCCTTGGATATGATATCAATTATATGTGGAATCTAAAAAGAAAAAAAAAGGTGAACTTATTTGAGCTATTTACAAAACAGAAACACATTCTCACTTTGAAAACAAACTTACCAAAGGGGACAGGCTTGGGGGAGGGGTGGATTGGCATGTGCATATTATTGCATATGGAATGGATGATCAATGGGGACCTGCTGTATAGCACAGGGGATTCTGCCCAGTATTCTGTGATAACTTATATGGGAAAAGAATCTGAAAAAGAATAGATATTTGTATGTGTATAATCGAATCACTGTGTTACACAGCAGAAATTATCATAACACTGTAAATCAACTATGCTTCAATAAAACTTTAAAAAATGGGAGAAAAAAGAGTAGAAGAATCACAAAATAAGTAAAAAGTTTTTTGAAAAAATATGGTACATGATTTCTCTTTTTAGAGAGTTTACAGTGTACACAAAAGAGATGAAGAATAAGAACATAAAAAAATATATAACCTCAGGGAGTTCCCATTGTGGCACAGTGGAAACCAATCTGACTAGGAACCATGAGGTTTTGGGTTTGATCCCTGGCCTTGCTCAGTGGGTTAACGGTCTGGCATTGCCATGAGCTGTGGTATAGTTTGCAGACATGGCTCGGATCTAGCATTGCTGTGGCTGTGGCGTAGGCCAGGCAGCTGTAGCTCCAGTTAGACCCCTAGCCTGCAAACCTCCATATCCCTTGGGTGCAGCCTTAAAAAAATATAACATAAAATAAAAAATAAAAAAAAATATACAACCTCAGAATATCAATACAAGGCAGTGGAGTTTCTGTCGTGGCTCAGCAGAAACAAATCTGGCTAATATCCATGAGCCCACAGGTTCGATCTCTGGCCTCACTCAGTGGGTTAAGGATCCAGAGTTGCCATGAGCTGTGGTGTAGGTCGAGGACGTGGCTCAGATCTGGACGTGGCTCAGATCTGGCGTTGCTGTGATTGTGGCCGTGGCTGTGATGTAGGCCAGCAGCTACAGCTCCAATTGGACCTCCATATGCCGCAGGTGCAGCCCTAAAAAGACCAAAAAAAAACAAAAAAAAAAAAACAAGGTGGTATGTTAAGTGCTCAACTAGGGGTACTGATATGGGGCATTTAGAATAGTGTTTTCCAAGACATGGTCCCTTTTAGATGGGTGAAATAACTAAGTAATTACATGAGTGTGGGAATCCAAATGCTCATCAAGCATTAAACCTAGGCTTTAGGTTGCATATGATAATATAGTAAATACACACCCCGAGTACACTCACATTTCTTGGTTGTGGGGCAGCCTTCAGCAGTCTCCCCTTCAAGTGTGTTGGGTACTCTGGCACCCTCAGTCCCTACTGCACCAGGGTTTCTGTTACCCACAAGCAGAACACAGCAGCGATACCCTCCAGCAGCTGGCTCCTGGCCCCACGACCAGTGCTGGTCCTGCCTGGGTTTCCTGCAGGTAAGAGTTCCTGCAGAAGTGCCAGGTACCCTCGGGAACCATCCCTCACCCCACGCTTTCCCCCCCAGCAGATCTTGGTGACTGAGCTCGCCTTTGGAAAATCCACTCTCCACTCATGGCCCTGGTGTTGGAGTCTCCAGAATTCTCAGACTCTCCCCAGGCCTCTAGCATCAAGATGACCTGTGACCTGGCTGGCGAAGCCAAGAGGAAGTAGCCTGGTGGCTGCCCAGGCAAAGCCACAGTCACCAGCCTCTGTGCTGAGTACATCAGAGCCCTAGACTAGGCAGGCCACAGCAAACACAGAGGCACTGGGATTTCTTTTTATATCAAAACACCAAAAAGGAAGTCAAGAGTACCCCACTGTTACTACCCAGTAACAGTGCTTTCCTTATACAACCAGCAAAAGTAATAAGAAAAATGTCTACTAGCAGTTGTAAAATGTTAGATACAAATTGAAGTATTCCTAAATTCATGGTAGCTTTTTACTATTAATCTCTTTCACTCAACACTGATATTAAATGAACAACCATTGTCATAACACATCCCTGAAATGCTTTTGATGTTTATAAGATATCAAACTGGAATGAGTCAAGAATCCTAATTTAGGAGTTCTTAGTTGCTGCATTTACCCTTCATTCTCTCTCCCCCTTCTCCTCCCAGCACACGTTCCCTGTCTCCCTATGGGAATCATTCAGGCTACTTCATTCTCTTCATGCTGCTCTGTGCTCTGTGCCCTTTCTGCTGGAGGTTCTGTTAAAGAAAGTACTGAAGAAAGGGAGAGCTGGTGCCTGGAAGGAGAGCCTTACCCTTTTATAAGCTTCTGCTGCCAGATCCTATTGCTCAGCTTCCACTCACAACTCTGGCCTGAGCCTCGGGGCATCCACTCTTCTCTCTGGATACAAAAGGACTCTGTCCAAACCCTTGGGTTGGAGCCTCATCTTGCTAAGGAACTATTTTCCACTGACAAGTCAGGAACCATATGTGTGAGTTTTCTGGGGAAGAACAACTATTTGCCCTCATTTCCCATTCTCAAGAGAGCAAGGTAATATTTTTCCTATAGAAACAACATTCTCTCAACTTTGTTCCCTTTAGGGGATTTGAAATTAGCTAGACTCTTTCCAAATCCTAGCTCTGTCACTAATCGCATAACCTCAAGCTGTATTTTACCCATCTGTAAAAGTGACTTATGGTGAAACATAGGATATTTATCTTTAACCATCAAATACATTTGGCACGTATTTGGTAAACTGCTGAATGCATGAAAGAAGAATGAATAAATGAGTAAATTCTTAGACATCCCTCTCCCAGCCAATTTAGACTATGTTCTTTAAAGCTGTGGAAATAAAACCTTAAGTGACAACAGAGTTGGGTGGTCTTGGGTGATCTGGAGAAGACATTCTCTCAGACTGGAAACCTCCAGCTATTTCCATTCTCAGTATATATTCCAAAGAGGTGCTCACACAGATCCCAGAGCACATGTCCAAGGATGTCAACTGCAGCCTTGTATGAAGTGGCAGAGAGTTGGAACTACATGGTGCTGCTCTGTAGTCATGAATCACTGTGATGGTGTGGAGGACACACTCTGCAAATGTAACTGTTAGAAGCAATGGATTCAGTATAGACATGGCAATATAGATGTATCTTAAGACAATAGTTCTCAAGGACAAAAAGTGAAACACAAAGCCATTTACACACAGGCACACAAAACAGCAATAATCATTTTGTAAGAAAAGCATGCAGTTAGAGAATTCACCATGAAAGCCATCGCCTTTCTTATTTTTCTTTTTATTTTCTGACTTTCATGGCAGACAAGGAAGAAAGGGGAAAAATCAGGGTGAGTAATCAGATGTTACAAGAAAAATTTACCATTCTTTTTCACACAAAAGTAAAAAGCAAATCCAAGAAATGAGTTTGTATTGGTATTTCTTCAAGTCACTTGATATTGGCAGTAAAACTTAGGCTGAACTGGTATCTATTATAATTATTCATGTTGATGTATGTTATTTCTTCTTCCATGGAACACATGGCAAGTCTCCAGAAACTCTTGGTCTGCTATTATATTGTAATATTCTTCAATACAGAGTAAAACATTAAATAAAATTTTTCTCCTTTTGTTGGAAATGATTTCCCATGCCTTTCATGGACCTTGGTAACGTTCCAAAACATTTCTAATCAATCTAACATCATAAGTTGTCAGAACAGATTTTCTTCCCCAAAATTTATATGACACTCTACATTTAATATCTGCTATACAAAAATCCTTCTATTGTTTTCTTTTTGTATTATTTCCTTTGTTTCTTGAGAGTCCTTTTTAAAAATCTATTGAGTTATCTTCAGATAGCTCTAGAATTCCATGTCCAGAAGAACTGAATCAGCAAAATCTTTTTCACAATTTTCTGTCAAGTTTCTTGGTGTTTCTGACTCACTTCATTTGAAAAGCTTCTTTAAAAAAGGGGTGTTAGAACTTTGAGGACGATAAACTGTTTTGATCAAACTCAGTAAATTGGGTCACATAGCCAGAGAATACTGATAAGAAGTTTGATGATTATGAGATTGATTTGTTGTTCTTTTCATATATTGAGTGGCTGCCTTCATGAATTTACCAAAACAGAAGATAGTGAATATAAATGTAAAGCTAAAAAGTAAATAATAATTACAACTCAGTAGGTGAAAGTTGCTTCTCCATGTGAACAGCTTACAAACCTTCCACACTCACAAGTTCTTTTCATTGTCTTCTTTGTCCGTTAAGCATCACTGACATAAAAGTATCACACTGCACAATCTCCTTAATCCATCACCATATTGGCCTCCATTCCTAAAGAACACCCTCTGTATGATTTTTGTGGCGTGTCAGATTTAATAATGTGCACAGCAAATTATACTTGCCTGAAAACATAAGGGCTGCTTATGGTACAGTAAGATAGTAGATCAAAGTATTGTTACTGTTTTGTTTCAGAGATTTTTGGTTTCTAATCGCTGTCATCCTTTACATTTCACCTACAGTGCCGTGTAATTTAGGAATCACTAGGTATTAGTTCCACATGAGTCCTTTATATCCCTGCCACTCAGTGTGGTCTGGGGACCAGTAGCATCTGCTGGTTGTTGATCAGACATGCGGAGTCTCGGGCACCAATATGCACTTGAACAGCATCCCCAGATAATTTTTGTGCACTGGGCAGCTTGAGACATGCTCTTCTGTGTGATCTGACTGGCTTCTTCTTGCATTCGTGTTCTTAACATGACTTCAGTTTCTGGCGGGAATTATTTGTGGTTTGCTGTTTAAGGAAAATGTCTATAACCCACCAACAATACTTTCTATTTCTGTGGACTTCTTTTTCCCTATAAGTGGTAACACGAAAACAAAACTCACACTGACTTTCTCCCCCAAGTTAATTGAATCAACAGAATCCCATATAAACGTTCTTTACCTGAAGTTGTGTCTTTACCTGACCCTCTCTAAGACATGGCTTCACTGTTGCATCAGAGCTCATTTCAAGCATGTCTATTAACAGATGTTAAAGTTATAAAGTCCAAACAGTAGCAGTGAGTCAAGGAACAAATATGTGCCGGGAAGAGGACCACTTTAGAACACTCTACCTGTTCCCCCTTTGGTCCATGGGGATTTCACAGGCAGAAGGATCTGGCTACTGCAGTATCTGTACAATTACTTTCCTTTGCTCCTTCCTTGAGTCCAGCTCAACAGTTCACAAACTCTAATGTGCTGAAGAATCACTGTACAGCAGTCATACATAATAAAATGCATCTTGGCCTTGATAGCCTAGTGAGGGCATTTTAAAGGTGGGTTTGACTTAATGAAATTTTTATCTTATATAGTCATTTGAAACCTAATCTCCATATAAAATTTTTTAAACATTAATAACTGAAGTTTCTGACTTGTTTATATTTTGTGATTAAATATTCAGAATTATGATATTATCTTGGCATTGATTTACCAATTTTTAGAAGTACATACATAATATAGGTAAAATAGCTGATAATTCAGGGAAATGCTCTAATGTTAATAACTGATTATCTGGATGGGATATAAAAATAACATTATATAACAAATTAAAAAGGGAAACACCAAGTCTAATATTCATCACATAGAATACTATTCTTCTTTATACAGAGTCACCTTAGCTATACAACCACAATTATGATTTGAGCTGCATATTATATTTTAGTATTGTATTAACTTTGTGTTACTGATTGTTCTTTTAAGAACATACGTTGGAGAATATAGGCAAAATTCTATATATTGTTTGCATCTGTTGAAGATCCACTAACCAATGGGAAGATGTGAGAATGAGCATGTATTGACCTTGGAACCACTTACCTTTGTGTTTTTCCTTTATTGTGCCATGTGAGGGAAAAAAAAAACACTGAACATTAGAGAGGGTGCGATTAACTAAGAACAGTAGATACTAGCCAAGTCAGTACTCAAGAACTAGTAAAAACATTAGTTATTTTGCAGTGTGAACCTTTCTGTTAATTTGGGTTTAAGGCTAGCTAAGCATTATATAAATACGTTGAAGTTAGACTGCTGACAGAGTGGAAATGTTTTGTTTTCTGAAAATACCACATACTATTTCTGAGACATTTAGACTTTGGCATTAACCAAATGTACTTTCCAAGTACCTTTCCCCTATTTAGAAATATGAATACATATAGTCCCCATGTTTCTGATTCATTTGCAACTAATCTATTAAAACTGGCAAGACCTATTTGCTAACCACAAGGTCTAGTGTGCCCATGGTGCGGGGGAAGTCTTTTAAAATCTTCCTTTTGGATTCACTTAATCAAGAGGGGATTCAAACTCAGAATATGAGTGTTTATTAAAAGCTAAGAAGCCACTGAATGTTTCTTTTCATTCTATTTTTTCTGTTTGCTCTTCTTTGTCATTCTGAGAGGTCCTCAATTTTCCTTTCCTTGCCTTCCTCTCAAGGTAGATGGGCCATGTCCATTAATTGTATTAGCAATGATAAATTCCCAAAATGTGTATAATGAAGATGAGCACTCCTTCCTCATGTTTCTTACTTTCAAAATGGAAAAAAAAAAAGGTTTGTCATTTGCATTATAAATTCAGCACATTTAATCTCTTCCATACTTAACTAATGATGTGTTTCAGTGTAGATGATCTCCACTTGAACTAGCTCTAAAACCTAATAATGAAGCTGAATGTGTATATTAGCAATTAAATGGTTGAATATCTACACATCAATCTATCTGTTAATTAATCAGTTAGCAGATATTTTGTATTACCCAGTATCCCAAATGTGCCTCATCATAGGATTTACCTGGGCACTAGCTAGCATACGGAATCCCCTGCTCTGGAAGCTGGGGAACGCATATATTTAACCAGTGCCCCAGAGTGATTCTTGACAACATGGGCCCCACAGACACTGTGCTGATTAATTATGCTGCCATGAAATAGAGGTTCTCAAAAGGCCTTGGTTTTGGGTCATTTTAATCTTGTCAATGAAACTTCCATTTTATTTTCAATGTATAATTACATATGATTTAATATTTATATATCACAAGACCTCTCCTATTAATATGTGTACAAACTGGAAATTTTTCTTGGTCAGACTATGTGCCTTAATTTTTCTTTTGGAAAAGTGGTCAGAATAATATTAAGTATAGTCTGTTTCTTCAAGAAGATTGAAAGAGCTGTTTAGAAAGGAGATGGCACATGATAGTGACAGCCAAAACTAGTTTTGTAACTTTGAACAAGTTACTACATCTATTTGAAATTTGTTTGGATATTAAGGCAAATATCAAAATTAGAAATAGAGTTGTATCTACTTTTAAAACGAAGCAGCCCTTGTGTCTTTGCTTTTATTTTATTTGTCAAGTATTTATGTTTACTTTGTATTTTAGGTAACCTTAAAGGAGTGGTAAATGTGTAAATTTACATTTATAAAATGGGAGACATGGATTAAAACAGGTTGAGGCAGAGCATTTGTTTTCTCTCTATTGCTCTGTAACATTATCACATATTTAGCAGCTACAAAAACAAACAAGCAAACAAAAAAATTTAAGTCATAGCTTCTATAGACCAGAAGTCTAGGCATAGCTTTTCTGGCTCTTCTTCTCTGTATCTCAACAGTCAACAATCAGTATGTTGGACTGATTTGGAGGGTTGAATGGGGAAGAATCTGTTTCTGAGGTCATTCATAATGTTGGGAGGATTTATTTCCTTGCTGTTGTAGGACTGAGGGCCCTCGTTGCTTATTGGTCACCAGCTGTAGGCCACCCACAGTTCCCAGCCCTCTCCATCAGCAGTCCATACTCTGGCCATTTGCTTCTTCAAAGACAGCCGGAGAAGCTCTCCATTTCACTAAGATGGGGTCTTACATAACAAAACAATCCCAGGAGTGATATCCTATCACCTTTCCTATATTCTTTTGATCAGAAGTAAATCACAGGCTTCATCTGCTCAAGAGGAAGGGATTATACTAGAAGCATGAATCATTTGGGTCACCATGGGTGGGTCTGCTTCAGGGGTATAAATCTAGATGACCTCTAGAGTCAGTTCTTTTCTTAGAAAACAAGGTAACTTGAAATGGGGTCCTTAGACCTCGTACATGAAAATCTCCTGAACTGCTCATTAAAATACAGATTATTTGGGTCCAGGCCACACCTACTGAGTCAGAACTTTTTAGAACAGGATGTGAGAATCCTCATTTTTCAAAAGTTCTCAAGTGATTCTGGAGCATATTAACATTTGGGAGTATTATCATTCCTATGATGCTGTAAATTAATTGTGAAAAAGTAACCTTTAAAAGAAAATGAGATACCAAAGAGAAAATAAATTGGAAACTTAATTAAAATAAAAACTTCTGTGTTTCAAAGGACACTATCAAGAAAAAGAAAAGACAACCCACAGAATGAATCGTGAATCTAATAAGGATCTGCTTTCCAAAATATATTCTTACAACTAAAAATTCTTATACTTCAAAAAGACAAATAACCCAATTAAAAATGGGCCGAGAATTTAAATTGATATTTCTCAAGAGAAGACAAAATGGCCAATAAGCACATGAAAAGATATTCAACATTGTTAGATTTAAAAAGGAAAAGAAGAGGAAAGTGTCATCAACACTCATCCCAGATTTCTGCCTTAGTGCTTTGAAACCCCTGCTGGTTTTCTCCAACACTTTGTTGAGATTAGGCATTTAGGCTACACAGCATGCTATAATACATTCTGTGATACATTTTGCAATATTCATTTGTAGCTCTTGAATTACATAACCAAGAGTTTGGAGAGAGACTGCAAAAACCAGGGAGATATAAGGCACTTTGCATAATAAAGAAACAGGAAACTCATAGGTGAGAGAGAAGCAATTCAAAGCAGCCTAAGGAGGCGTGGAAGAACCCATTGAAAAGATAGGGTCCCAATAAAGTGGTGAGATGTCCAGCTCTGCAGGAGGGATTAGCCAATGAGAACGTGAAGGAATTTTTAAGAACAGGATTATCTAATACAATTTTAAGTCACCTTGTCAGTAGTGCTACAATATTATACCACTTATTTTCCCTCTAAATCTGCTGAATGCACAGCAGTGTGCCTGGAAAGTGAATCAATACCAAGGGAGAGACACCCAGTGTATAAGGTGAGGTGATGCTGTGGTTTGAAAGGAACCACACATATAATGAGGTGAGACAGTGGAGATGCATAAAAAGCAGGGGATAAGCATGATGAGGGGCTATCTCCTCCCCTGTTGGAAGGAATCCTACATTTTCCACTCTGTTCTTATCTCTTCTCTCTTCTCAGAAGAGATTATAACAGGGCTGCCTCTGAGCTGAAAAAGACTAAAACTGAAAATATTAAATTTATATGTTTCTTATAATATGAATGGATTGTGATTATTTCCAGTCTGATCTTGAGTAAGCACTTGCAAGGATTCAGTGCAGAATGTCTCTTAGGGGGAATGCCACAAGTCCCTGCAAAAGATTAGGCTTGAGCTGGTTCACCCTGGCCTGCTCATCCACCTATTTTCACTGGGCACAAAATGACAGATGCCTTGATAAAGATCAATACAACATGGCCTCTGCTATTAAGAAAATATTTGATCTATGTTTAAAATGCAAAATAGTATTGATGGTGCTCAAGCATGATGCTACTCAGTGTGTGATCTGAATGCAACTGCAATCCACAAGATGTTTTCTATGGCAGAATAAGTAAAGAAATGGAAAATAAGCATTCAAAACTTTCACAGTATATTGACAGAATAATTTTGTGTCTGTTGCATCTAATGATTAAAAACTGAGATTGTAGTTTATATCCTTTTATTTCACTTTTCAATGAATTTTTTTGAATTGTATTTTACAATGTTATTAGTGCATGATAGACTGGAGATTAAAAAAAAATTAATGGCGTTCCCGTCGTGGCACAGTGGTTAACGAATCTGACTAGGAACCAGGAGGTTGCGGGTTCGATCCCTGGCCTCGCTCAGTGGGTTGAGGAGCCGGCGTTGCCGTGAGCTGTGGTGTAGGTCACAGATGCTGCTCGGATCCCGCATTGCTGTGGCTCTGGCGTAGGCTGGCAGCTACAGCTCCAATCAGACCCCTAGCCTGGGAACCTCCATATGCCGTGGGAGCAGCCCTAGAAATGGCAAAAAGACAAAAAAAGCCAAAAAAAAAAATTACTGGTCTCTTACCCCTGACATTTTGAGAAGTTCTGTTCTAATGGAGAGATTTTGGGGTGCACTATAACTAAACTTTACCTGGACAATCAAGGAACACCTACCAGAGAAGATGATTCTAGAGGGATAACCTCAAGGATAAGTAAGTATATCAGGCAGACAAGAGAAGAGAAGCTTTACAGAAAGGAAGAAGTGCAGATGCCAAGGCAGAAAGACATCAGACAGCAAGGTGCTCTCAGAGAGCCCCAAGTACTTTAACATGGTTGGCATGGGTGCTGGGATGAGGAGTAGGGGGAATTATGAAGATGAAATTGGAAAACAGCCTCGTAGCAAAGTTTGAATCTCCTATTGCAGGCAATGGGTAAAGGTAGCAGGTAGGGAATGTAGCTTGTTTTAGCTGGCTTGGGCTACCATAGCAAAATACCACAGGGTAGATGCCTTAAACAATTGACATTTATTTTTCACAGTTCTGGAGGCTAAGTCCAAGATCAAGGTGCTGACATATTTGATTCTTTTACTTATTTATTTATTATTTTTAAATTTTTATTATTTTTAAGTTATTTCCCCAGTACAATTTTTTTTCTACTGTACAGCATGGTGACTCAGTTACATATACATGCATACATTCTATTTCCACATATTATCATGCTCCATCACAAGTGACTAGACATAGTTCCCAGTGCTACACAGCAGGATCTCATTGCTAATCCATTCCAAAGGCAATAGTTTGTATCTATTAACCCCAAGCTCTCCATCCACCCCACTCCCTTCCCCTCCCCCTTGGCAATCACAAGTCTATTCTTCAAGTCCATGATTCTTGATGGTGCTTTTCCTGGCTTGCAGATGATCACCATCTCACTTTACATGGCAGAGAGGAAGCTCTGGTATCCCCTCTTTTTCTTACAAGGGCTAATCCCATTATAAAGGGGTCCATCCTCATTATCTCATCTCCCAAAGGACCCACCTCCCAATACCATCACACTGGGGCTTAGGACTTTAAAGTGTGAAGGTGGGGGGGGGGGTAGGAAGTGTGCAAAGTAGCTCCAAACATTCAGTCTATAACATAGCTAATGAATTGGCCATATCTTGTTAGAGTAATAATTGTACATCCAGAAGAGCTGCCCAATAGGCAGCTGTGTGTACCAGCATGGTACTTTGCAGAGACTCACCTAGGTTCAAGATTCAGTTTGTAAAGTCATCAACCTAAAGATGGTAGTTAAAGCCAATGAAGTACTAAGATGCTACAGATGAAGAATACAAAGTAGGGATTTCCTATTGGGGCAATGAATATGAATATGAATATGACCAGTATCCATGAGGATGAGGGTTTGATCCCTGGCCTTGCTCAGTGGGTTGGGGATCTGGCATTGCCTTGAGCTGTGGGGTAGGTCACAGATGCAGCTCCAATTTGACCCATAGCCTGGGCACTTCCATATGCTGCGAGTGTGGCCCTAAAAAGCAAAAGCAAAAACAAACAAACAAAAAAACTTCCAACAAACAAAAGCTCAGGACCAGATGGCTTCACAGGCAAATTCTATCAAACATTTAGAGAAGAGCCAACACCTATCTTTCCGAAACTGTTACAAAAAATTTCAGAGGAAGGAACACTCCCAAACTCATTCTATGAGGCTGCCATCACCCTGACACCAAAACCAGAAAAAGATACCACACAAAAAAAGAAAATTATAGGCCAATATTTTTGATGAACATAGATGCAGAAATCCTCAACAAAATAGGAGCAAACTAAATCTAACAATACATTAAAAGGTCTGTACATCATGATCAAGTGATATTTATCCCAGGGATGCAAGGATTCTTCAATATCTGCTAATCAATCAGTGAGATACACCACATTAACCAACTGAAGAATAAAAACCATATGATGCTCTCAATAGATGCAGAAAAAACCTTTGACAAAATCCAACACCCATTTCTGATAAAACCCTTCAGAAAGTGGGCATAGAAGAAACCTAACTCAACATAATAAAGGCCATATATGACAAACCCACAGGTAACATCATTCTCAATGGTGAAAAGCTTAAAGGATTCCTGCCAAGATCAGGAACAAGACAAGTATGTCTGTTCTCACTACTACTATTCAACGTAGTTTTGGAAGTCCTAGCCATGGCAATCAGAGAAGAAAAAGAAATAAAAGGAACCCAAATTGGAAAAGAAGAAATAAAACTATCACTATTTGCAGATGACATGATATTATATCTAGAAAATCCTAAAGGCACTACCAGAACACTGTAGGAGCTCTTCATGAATTTGGCAAAGTCACAGGATACAAAATTAATACACAGAAATCAACTGCATTTCTACATACTAACAATGAAAGATCAGAAAGAGAAATTAGGGAAACAATCCCATTTACCATCGCATCAAAAAGAATAAAATACTTAGGAACAACCCTACCTAAAAAGACAAAAGACCTGTGCTCTGAAAACTATAAGACACTGATGAAAGAAATCAAAGATGACACAAACAGATGGAAAGACATACTGTGCTCTTGGACTGGAAGAATCAACATTGTCAAAATGACTATACTACCCAAGGCAATGTACAGATTCAATGCAATCCCTATCGAAGTACAAGGACATTTTTCAGAGAACTAGAACAACATCTCTTAAAGTTTTTTTGGAAGCACAAAAGACCCAGAATAGCTAAGGCCATCCTGAAAAATAAAAATGGAGCTGGGGGAATCAGGCTTCCTGACTTCAGACTATACTATAAAGCTACAGCCGTCAAAACCATATGGTACTGGCACAAAGACAGAAATATAGATCAGTGGAACAGGATAGAAAGCCCAGAATTCAACCCACTCACCTACAGTCAACTAATCTATGACAAAGGAGCCAAGAATATACAATGGAGAAAAGACAGCCCCTTCAATAAGTGGTGCTGGGAAAACTGGACAGCCACATGGAAAGGAATGAAATTAGAACACTTCCTAACACCACACACAAAAATAAACTCAAAATGGATTAAAGACCTAGATATAAGACCAGATACTTTAAAACTCTTAGAGGAAAACATAGGCCAAACACTCTCTGACATAAACCACAGCAATATCTTCTCAGATCCACCTCCTAGAGTAATGACAATAAAAATAAAAATAAATGGGACTTAATGAAACTTAAAAGTTTCTGCACAGCAAAGGAAACCCTAATCAAAACAAAAGGACAACCCACAGAATGGAAGAAAATATTTTCAAATGAAGCGACTGACAAGGGATTAATCTCAAAAATATACACAAAGCTCCTACACCAATAAAAAGACAAACAACCAAAAAACACCAAAAAAACAAACAACCCCATCAAAAAATGGCCAGAAGACCAAACAGATAATTCTTCAAAATAGACACACAGATGGCCAAAAAACACATGAAAAGATGTTCAACATCACTCATCGTTAGTGAAATGCAAATCAAAACCACTATGAGGTATCACCTTACACCAGCCAGAATGGCCATCATCAAATAGTCTACAAACAATAAATGCTGGAGAGGGTGTGGAGAAAAAGAAACCCTATTACACTGTTGGTGGGAATATAAATTGGTGCAACCACTGTGGAAAACGTTATGGAGATTCCGCAGAAAACTAAAAATAGAATTACCATTGTGATCCAGCAATCCCACTCCTGGGCATCTATCCATAGAAAACTATGACTCGAAAAGATACGTATATTCCAATGTTCATTGCAGCACTCCATACAATAGCCAAGATATGGAAACAACCTAAATGTCCACCGACAGAGGAGTGGATCGAGAAGAGGTCGTACATATACACAATGGAATATTACTCAGCCATTAAAAGGAACTAAATACCGTCATTTTTAGCAACATGGATGGACCTAGAAATTATCATGCTAAGTGAAGTTAGTAAGACAGTGAGACACCAACATCATATGCTATCACTTACATGTGTAATCTAAAAAAAATGACACAATGAACTTCTTTGCAGAACGGATCCTGACTTACAGACTTTGAAAAACTTATGGTTTCCAAAGGAGACAGGTTGGGGGGTGGGGGGATGGGCTGGTGGTTTGGGATGGAAATGCTGTAAAATTAGGTTGTGATGATTGTTGTACAACTATAAATGTAATAAAATTCCTTGAGTAATTTAAAAAATCCAAAGTAAACAAAGAAGTTCAAAAACCATAGAGGGCTTCAAGGGGAAGAGGATTCTTGCTTAGGAAACTATAAGATGCTGTCAGAGAGGGAGGGGGAGAAGGTGAAAGTGGAGTTAAAGAAGCAAAAGAGGAGCATTCCAAGAATCAAAAGGGCTATTCAGAGCGTTCCCATTGTGGCTTGGTGGTTTAAGGACCCGAGGTAGTCTCCATGATGATGCGAGTTCAGTCCCTAGCCTTGCTCTGTGGGTTAAGGATCCAGAATTGCCTCGAGCTGCAGAGTAGGTTGCAGATGCTGCACAGATTCTGAGTTGTTGTGGCTGTGGGATAGGCTGACAGCTCCAGCTCTGATTTGACCCCTAGTGTGGGAATTGCCATATGCAGCAGGTGTGGCTGTTAAAAAAAAAAAAAAATGTAAAGAAATGGCTATTCAGGAAGTACTGAGAAATTGATGTGCCTCCTAATCCCTCCTATTGCTGGCCTTGCTACTCAAAATTTCATCATCTGATCATCCCAAATGCTGGCAACCTGGTGTCAGAAAGAGGCAAGACTATCTTCACCTAGCCTAGTTTCAGTTCAGATTTTGCTATATACTGTGTCAGCAAGTCATTTAGGCCCTCATAACCACAGTGTTGTTATCTGCAAAATCAGGATATTTCCAGCCACGTCTTCCCCTTCACAGGATTGTCAGTATTGAGGGAGACCATATGTGTGGTTATTAAAATGCTGTATCTGCAAAGTGATAATATTTTAAAAGTCTGCTGCTAAGCTGCAACATCTTAACTGAGAAGAGTTTATTATCATCCATAATCACATTTATGTGTAATTAATTCTTGTCAGCTTTCTCCCAGAGATGGAACACACGCTTAGGTGATCAAGGGAAATGTCCATGCCAGGAAATACGAAGCTGGGCATCAGAAGGACACTGGGGAGGTGGACGACAACAAAGGACAGGGGTGGTTGATGAGGAAACTTGTCACCAGAATTACTGGGGCCATAATTATTGGGAATAGAATGGGTCATGAATTCACACCATTCCTAAGTCCCTGCAGTTTGGTGAAAGGAGAGGTGGTCTTTGAACTCAAATTTTAAAGTTACATTTAAAAGGCACATGCAATAGAATAGGCCTTTTTGAAAGAAATAATAGCTTAAGTGTTGGCACAATTGCCAGCAGGTTTTCTAGTGTTAAATATACATTCTGAAAACATAAAGGACATTCCATAAAACTTCCTCTTTAGCCAAATTATCAAAAAGTAAGTGTTACCACTCTCAGACCTTTGGATGATAGAATTACTGAACTCACTGGGGGGTGGGGTTGAGGGTGGGGCATCGTTTCTCATCCTGGGACCTCTGAAATTACTAGTAACAAGACTATGGAAAATGTGTCAAATAAACAAAAGCAGCAACTTCAGAGACCATAAGTGGCCAATTTCCCTGTGAAAAACATCAGATGTTTTAGAGTTACTGGGGCCAAATATATGCTCAAGTTAGGTAAAGAGAGTGTGTTCCATTTTTTTTCCATCTTTCTTGCCCTGCATCTATTATTAATATAGTACAATAAAAATGAAGGTGATAGGTAGAATAAAATACAGACTAGATGTACTAAAGGTCAAATTAATTCTGATTAAGGCAGCTGCTATTAGGGAATTTCCCATAAAGGGATTTAAGTTTTCCAGCCTTGGGCATAAGGAGCAAAAGGAATTATTGATGTAGAAATAAGTGAAATACAAAAAAGAATAGGGGGATGTTTTGCCAAGTGAAGGATTCTGAAGAAAGCCAAATTTCTTCAATTCATGTATTCATTCATAAAACAAATCTATACTACAATGATTAATCGACCTCTTTTATGTGCCAGACACACCACCAGTGCCGAGGAGGGAGCAAAAAGGACTTGGAAGGGGCCCCTTTTCTTATGAAGCTCACAATATAGCTGGGAAGACAGATCAAATAAGTAATTAAACAAAGCACCACCTGACAGGAGAGATGATAAGGTGCTGGAGGGAGATGAATGGAAAGTCATTAGAGGCTATGGATACTGTTAATGTCTTCAGCCTCTCCTTTCCCTCGGATTTCTTTGTGCCTCAGACACTCTGATTCTATTCCAGCCTTCCTTTGCTTTTAACAAAAAAATTGAAAGCTTTGGGCTGCATGTCAGAAACCAAAGAAGCTCCTTGGCTCAGCATAGAATCAAGTGCAAGTTCCTGTGGCAGCCCAAGTTAATGTCAAACTAATGACATACATAACCCATATTGTGTTTCACTGTAATTAACCTTAAATGGTTTAGGTAAATCACTTTAACTTGCATTATTGCTGACAGACTCAAACTACTTTTTTTGTTGTTGTTTTTCTCTTTACCTTTTAGTTAGTTAACTCCTACCTGTTGTTGACATCATAGTTTATGCTAGGAAACATCAGTGTTTCTCCAGTTTGCTACTGTCTGAAATTCCTTCACCAGTGATAATAGACGGGAGTGGTGCCTTGTATTCTATCAGGAAGGCTCAAATGAGTGAAGTTGAAGAGTCAGAGCTCCATTTGCCTGGGCTCTTTCCAAGCAAATTTTGTATTTGTAATTTTGTAGTTTTTTTTTTTTTTTCCTTGAAGAGGGCCCCCAAATCCTGGAACCACCCTCAAACCAAACTGAAACTAAAAAACTACATGCCCCTGAGAACAAAAAATGTTGACTAAAATATATTCCTATCATGACAGCGGAGCACTACAGTAAAATACATGTTTGCAGGCAGGATAGGACTGTCTAGGAAGGGAGGAAAAGGTATAGAAATAAACTTCACTGGTCTTAACTGGAAGCAAACTTTTGCTTAGGGCCAGCACTGTTCAAACATTCAATAATTCAACCAGTAGTTATTGTGTACTCACCGTGTGCCAGGCAGTGTTCTAGAAAAGTGGAATTTATCAGGAAACAAAACAACCAACAATGCCTGACTTGTGGAGTTACAATCTAGCAAAGGAAGACAGACAATAAACACTGAGCGTAATAAGTAAACATCTATTACATTAGTACAGTAGGGTACAGGTAGAACAGGATAAGGGAGATTGAGAATGTAGGGTGAGAAAAAATGTTCCACGCTGCTACAAAAAGACTGGTTATTTTTGTAGCTTTAGTGATAAGACAGCTTTCAGTGAATCAGGACAACTCACCCCTGTGAACTCTTTTAAGGCCAACCAATCATCGTCAGTCCCTTTCTTCTAAAAGTTAGCCAGTCATAAAGGAACTTATTCTAAAAAAACAAACCTCTGAGGGCCAACCAACTAATCAGCAGCAGTCTCTCATGGAGTAACCTTGCTTTTACTGATGGAATTCATGCCTCTGAAATCCTACCAATCCCTGAACTTCATTCTCCCTAAAACTTTACACAAGTTTTACCCAACAGGGAGTTCTCATGGTGGCTCAGTGGTAATGAGTCCAACTAGTATCCATGAGGATGCGGGTTCAATCCCTGGCCTTCCTCAGTGGGTTAAGGATCTAGCATTGTCCTGAGCTGTGGTGTAGGTCGCAGATGTGGTTCAGGTCACAGATGTAGGCCTGTGGCTGTGGCCTAGGCCAGTGGCTTCACTCCAGTTTGACCCCTAGCCTGGGAACCTCCATATGCCATGGGTGTGGCCCTAAAAAGACCAAAAAAAAAAAAAAGTTTAAAAATGGTTTCTTCCTTCCAGCCAAAGGAAAAGTTTCTTTTCATCTTCTACCAGGCAATCTGAAGTCACTAAATTCACCGTGTAGCCAGAAAGGTGGTTAAGTGTTGTGAGATTCAGAAGGAATGTAGAATGTACAGACACCTGGTGGTGAGAAAAAGGAAAACCCTTTAAGACAATAGGCAGACATCCCTTGGCCTCCTCAGGTACAAGAAGGTAGCACTTTCTGGGAATTAATGACCTGCTCGTTCACCATTCTCCATGCTCCCCTACACCTGCTCCATCCACCCTGCCCCTCCAGAACTAGAAGTCTGAGTAGATAGAAATCTGCCATCTTACTCAAAAGATCCTAAGTACCCAGTACAGTACCTGGCACATAAAAGAGTCTCAAAGATGTGTTGAATGAGGTAAGTAAAGGAATAGGGGGAGAAAGAATAAAAGTGTCATTTAGATGGTGATTGACTTTTTGTCCTTTTTTATATCCATGTAGGAGTCCAATATGCAATCATATATTATTCAGCAACCTTGAGGCTGCTGCTTGTCACTTTCATGGAGCCTCAGATAATGATGCTGTTCTGAAAACACCCATTACTTATGTAAAATCTTCAGATATTTATCTCTAGAGACAGTCAACTTTAGGTGACCTAAGGCAATTTTTGGAAGCAACAGAAGTGCTACTAAAACTAGTACCAAGTGGTAGCTTACTTTTATGTATATGGTAAATTTCCGTCTTTATTGTCACCTTCAGAGTAAGAGAAAGTGTGTGCCTTTTAGACTGAAGAGTGGAGATAATGAAATGGAGAGAAAGAGAACAAATTCTTTGCTGACTTCTAATGATTAGCCAAAAAGACAGTTAAAGTTCAAGGGTGTGCCCTCTGAGGCAGAGTTTTTCACCTCAGGGCAATCTTTGCTTCTTTGTGAAACCAAACTGGCTAATTGGTCTCCTCCTCTAAAAACACCCACAACTATGTCCCTGGAGCCCCGTAAGTATCTAGGACTCCCAGCTATCTAGCAATAATGGGGACAAGAGGGGAATAAATTATCATTAAAGACTCATTGTCCTCCAAAGCTAGGAGTTTCAGCATTTGAAACATCAAAATGTGCTAGGTCATTTAATAATTCACTTCCTGAAGTGCAATCTAATTCTAATTGGAATGTGTGTTCTAATTAGCACTTGTGGGAAACTTAAAAATAGAACCACACTTCTAAGGGTATCTCTTTGAGAAAGGTTGGCTTTAGTTTTATTGAACAGCTTTCCCTTCATCTTCATAACTTTGTAGTTCATATAGATTTTATCAAGATAACTTTCCTTGTAAATCTGGTATAAGGTTGGGGTTTTCTTCCCTAGGATTTATTCACTGTCAGAATTCAGATGCCTGACTCTGGAACAGAAAGTGAATATGAGAGCTTTGCAGTTGTTTCTTATGCATATGGCTGTCATGTCGTACATTTTAAACATTATATTTAATGCGATGAATTCAATATATTTTTTTCCTCTAACTTCATGTGCGTTAGTTCTTCCTCTCCTATTTTATAACCTTGAAAGATATACTAATAGGACAAAGAATGACCACATACCAGTCTTAAGGTGTATGTAGAAAGGACTCCTTTGGCTGCAAGTAACACAAGACGGTTTAAACCATTAGGACAAATATTGTCTCATTAAATGGAAGTCCAGAGTCAGGGCAAACTCCCAGTTTGATCAGCAGCCCAATAATATCACCAAAGCCTTAGGTTCTTTCTTTCCTCTCTGCTGAAGTCAGTGTCAATGTCATCCACAGGCTGTTTCCCCTTGTGGTACCAAGAAGGCTAACAGTGTTCATCGGGACTTTATTCTTTCTTACTATTGTCCAGTGGAGAGAGAAAAGAGAAACTTTGCACACAGGCAAGGTCTCTACTGTCAGCCTCTTGCACCCCAGACCAATTATATATAGTCCACTTAGATCTTCAGTGACCAATATGGTGGCCACTAGCCATATATGGCTACTGAGCATTTGGAAATGTGGCTAGTCTAAGATGATATGTGCTGTCGGTGAAGAAGATGCACTGGATTTCAAAGATTAATGTCAAAATTACATAGTATATCCCAATAATTCTATATTGATTATGTATTCACTATAAGACAAAATATTAAAATTAATTTTATCCATTTATTTTTATGTTTTAAAAATGCAACTCTTGGAAAACTTTAAATTACATACATGACTCTCTGTATTTCTATCAAACAATGCTAGCTATCTAATTGGGATTCCTCTTGGAGTGGGGAGGGTGGACAGGTGCCTACTAAAAAAAAATTCAGGGTTTTAGAAAGAGGGGAAATTGGAGTTTGCTACACAACCATATGAATGACCTACTACGTCTGGAGAACAATTTTTTAATTACTCTCGTTACTTTCTTTTCTATTTTCTAACTGGCAGCTAGAGGATATAGGAAAATCAGTAGCTACAGGGGGGTTTCACTGGAGACCGGACAGTTTTCTCTAACCCTTCCAAACTTGCAACCTCTGTACTGTCTGGGAATTCAAGATAGCAGAGATTTAAAATACTCTTCCTCAAGTCCCTACAAAGCCACTTACACCTGGGAGCAAAGCTGGATTGATGTCACAGGCTCAAGTTTTCTTCCACTACTTAGTCCTAAACAATTTTGTTTTGTTTCATATGCAGTATACGGTATTTATTATTTTAAAGCTATATGGAATGGCAGTACCAAATGCATAAAACTGATTAAAAACTATGGGGACAGAAAAATCATTGATGGATGTTCCCTCCTGCTTTTCTGCTAGGCAATGTTTCTCTCCCCGTCCACCGCCCCTTCTGCTTTCTCTCTCACACTTACAGGTAGAAGGGTTCTTTTCCACACTTAACCTTATTATGAGGTTATGCCTGTCTCTCTGAAAGCTAATTGCACCACTGTTCTAAGAACAAAGATCCAAAAAGGATTTACAGAGTCACCAAGCGACCTTTAAAATCAGCAAAGAAAAATCAGCGTGAATTCTCAACAAATGATATGTTATGGTCAAGATTCTCAGTCATAAAGTGAAGGCTCTTCCTTTGAGAAAGTTTTCCCTCTCTCTTCATTCAAGGAGTGCCCATGGGGCAGAACCACATTCTATTTTAGAGTCAACTACTCCCAGACCTGACAGTTTGTTGGTGCAGAATATATGGCAGGCTATACAACACAAGCTACTACTAAAATACTTCTGCAGTAATTAGTAAGTAACCATGGCCTCAAGCCCCTTGATGCCTCTCTTGCCACCCCAGCTCTCCTGGTCTCTCTCCTGCACCTCTGCAGGGCAGTGCAGCAGCTTCTGGCACTGAGGGTAACTTCAGGGCTCTGCCACACTTTTAAATATGCCCATCTGTTATTCAATATTTTGAACCTACCTTACACTTTTCCTCTTCACAAAGAAGAAAACAAAATGTTTGGTACAAAAGCTAAGATGACAACTCAGTGCTTTCTTTTTGATGACTAGTAATGAGAACCAAATTTATGTTATCTTTTTATTCATACATTCCAGGTAAGACCCCTCTTGAAGCTTCATAGTGAAGCAGTGAGAAGACCACTGAACTTGGTGATACAATAGCTGGACTCCCATCCCAACCCCGGCACCCACCACCCACAAGAACTTGATAGTTAATTTCTCACAGCCTTGGTTTCCTTAAGAATAAAAAGCAATAACAATAGTTCCTTCTTTATCGGGTTATGAAAGTAAAAATGAAAGAACAAAATGTGAGAGCACCCAACCCTGTCCCTGGAACAATGTTGATGCTTAGTAAATTCTAGTTGAATTAGAATTTGAAAAGCTAGAGAAAAACTGCTTGAAAAGGCTTTTCCTAACTTTTTTTCTTTTTTTTTGGGGGGGGGGTCTTTTTAGGACCACCCCTGCAGCATATGGAAGTTCTCAGGGGTCGAATCCTAGCTGTAGCTATAAGCCTACGCTGCAGCCACAGCAATGCAGGATCGGAGTCACATCTGTGACCTACTCCACAGCTCACAGCAACACTGAATCGCCAACCCACTGAGCAAGGCCAAGGATCAAACCGGCATCCTCATGGATACTAGTCAGCTTTGTAGCCCACTGAGCCAAAACGGGAACTCTCAACTTTTTGTAACTTTCTTGAGGAAAAAACATATACTCAGAAAAATGCATAAATCGTTGACATTTACTGACATTTACTTCAGTGAATTCTCACAGAGGGAACACATGTAACCAACACCCACATCAATAAATAAAACATCACCCATATCCCAGGAGCCCCTGCCTCCTTCCAGTCATACAGCCTCACATGGCTCTGATACTGAACTGATGGCCTTGTTTTGTTCAGTATGGATATGGAGACTACTACACATGCCCTGATAGGCTTTAACGCTGAAAAACAAAAAAGGGTCCAAGTGCATTGCTCTCCAGGTTGAATAGAGGACCCGTAATAAATTAAGTAGTGGAGAGTTCACAGTTGGCACAAAAATCACTATTTCTGTAAATCTCCATTCACCTGCAAGTCTGTGCACAAGGCTGTGTTAGGGACTGTGGCATTTGACAACATGGTCCCCATCCTCTAGGGTTTTTACAAAAGGAGCAGCATTAGCAAGATGGGAAAACCCACTATCTGGGATCAGCCAGCAGTCTGGTTTCTCCTGGTCTACTGGTGAAATAAGCCTAGAATGGAGGGCTAGACTAGAGAAGACCATGAATGGCAGGTATAGGATATTGGTGGGTCCTGTGGAGCACAGGAGGCAAGGTGGAAACATTCTGATTGTGGAGGATGGACTGAGGAACAGAGAGATTGGTCACAGGAGATTAATTAGAATGGTTTGGGAAACAGTGTTACCCAATGTCACATCACAAGAACTAGGAGGGCTTATTAAACCACAGATTGGGAATTCCTGTCGCGGCTCAGTGGAAATGAATCTGACTAGTATCAACGAGGACACAAATTCCATCCCTGGCCTCGCTCAGTGGGTTAAGTAGCTGGCCTTGCGGTGAATTGCAGACACAGCTCAGATCTGGCATTGCTGTGGCTGTGGTGTAGGCTAGCAACTATAGCTCCAATTTGACCCCTAGGCTGGGAACTCCCATGTGCCGCAGGTGCAGCCCTAAAAAAGGAAACAAACAAACAAAAAACCAGATTGCTAGCTCATCCCCAGGGTCTCTGATTGAGTGGGTCTATGGCAGGATCTGAGAATCTAGGTTCCTAACAAGTTACCAGGGTGCTGCTGCTGTTGCTGCTGGTCTTGGTACCACACTTTGAGAATCACAGGTCTGCACCAGTGGTTCTCAGCCTCCATGATGCATTAGACTCACTCAGAAAGAGTTTTTAAAATATATACACTCACACTCCACCTGTAAAAAAAGAGTCTGGGGAAAAGCTAGGTATTGATATTTTCTAGGGATAATTCTATTTTGTAACCATGCTTGAGAACCACTCATCTAGGCAGTGATTCTGAAACGTGGCTGCTTATCAGAATTATCCATGGAGTTTATGAAGCAGATTCCTGGACACTGCCCAATACATTATGACAAAGATATCTGGAGTAAGGTCCTGGCATTCATGTGTCTACTCTTCACAGACTGGCCATTCTAATGCAGCCAGTTTCTTCCCTGGATTGTGGGAGCTGCTAGTCTGAAAAGAGCAGTAAAGACACAAATCCTGGAGGTAAAGTAGGAGGAGTGCCAATAACAGAGGGTTCCTAGAATGTGCTGAGTGGTTAGTGGTTAGAAGGGAAAGAGATCGAACACTAGAGAGTGGAAATATACTGACAATCACAAGAAAGTCTTGTGTGGCAGTCATGATGTTGCCATGGAAACTGCAGGTGGCACCAAGAGCCACCACTTGAGTGAATTCTCTTCTCTATAGTCGACAGACTAATCCATTATTTCTTCTGCTATATGAATACTCTCAATCAGAGGAGTCTCATCTTGCTTGTCGGTGAACACTATGTTTCTCAAAGTGATTTTGTGTCTCTCATGCCTCAGCAACAATGTACATATTTAATAGTTCCTGAAGGACTATTTCATTTTCCTTAATTATTCATTTCTGGTATAGTTTCTCAATTTCCCTGTCACATACAGTTCATTTTCATTCTTTTGACAATAACTGGACTCAAATCAGAATTAGGGGCTAATATTTAATTAAGAATTCTATTTTTTTCAAAGGACATCACTTCCAAGATTAAAGGAGACCTAGTTAACCATGATCATATGAAGGCTTTATAATCAGATCATGAGGCCTTAATGGCTAGGACACTCTACACCTACTTCCTCAAAGAGCAAGCAGACAACTGTCATTAGAAGGAAAAGAATCAGGGAGTTCCCATCTTGGCTCAGTGCTTAATGAATCTGACAAGGAACCATGAGGTTTTGGGTTAGATTCCTGGCCTTGCTCAGTGGGTTAAGGATCTGGCGTTGCCGTGAGCTGTGGTGTAGATCGAAGACGCGGCTCAGATCCTGCGTTGCTATGGCTCTGGTGTAGGCTGGCAGCTACAGCTCCAATTTTACCCCTGGCCTGGGAACCTCCACATGCCGCAGGAGCGGCCCAAGAAATGGCAAAAAAGACAAGAAAAAAAAAAAAAAGAAGAAGGAAAATAATCTCTGCAAGTGTACATGCCAGACGTAAGCCAGCAAAATGATGGCCAGTGTCCCAACTGTATTTTGGCTTTATAGTAGATTGAGAAAGCCAAAAGTAGAATAAAGCCTTCTTATCAGGCTTGATGCAGATAACAAAAGAAATAAATCCAAACTATAGCATTTGGTTGACCTTTTTTGGGAGGTGGGGGTGAGATGGAGGTTGTTGAATGCAGACTCTGCGAATGCATATTTGTTTCTTAGTAATATGAGGAGCAGCTTTTTATTGGAGAGGAAAGAAGATGCAGGTGGGGAAGGTTTGAGTCTGCTTTCAATAGGAACAGACAGGATGTGTCTTCTCCGACCTCTTGCTACTCTCCTATTTATGTCAAGCCTTCTGGGTGATTGTGCTCAGATTCTTATTTAAATCCAATTAAATCTGAGAGTTGAGTAAACACACATGTATATCATCTAGAAGATAGTATTAAAGGATTCTGCATTTAGGCCAGAGCAGCTGTATCTTTTCTGTTCTTTTTCTTTGGATCTTTGGTGGGGGGTGGTGGAGGGGGGAATTGGCACTATACATTGGAGACTTTAATTTCATACAAAACTAAAGGGTCCCTCTTTTTGGTCTAGGCCAGACTGATTTGTCTTAAAACACAATCTGATTGGGTCTCTCTTTCCAGCATCTCCCCAACACCCATGGAATAAAATCCAGCCTCCCAGGGGACTTCAGATTCCCTTTATGATCTGGCCCCTCCTTGCCTATCTAGCTTTACTGCCTGCCACTTCTCATATAGACTAGTCCATCAAATCCAGGCTCTTGCAATTTCTCCAGCTCAGAGCTATTTCATACCTGCATGCTTTACCAGTCTGGGGTATCTTATCATCATATGTGTTATGTGTGATTGAGCCTCACTTGTCTAGCTTGTAAGCTCTTTAAGGGAAGGTCCTCCCTTTGAACTGCCTACTCTCCCCATGGGTAGCACAAAAACCAGTACACACATGGCGGATGTTTGATGAACATCCAGTGAAAGAATAAGGAACCATGCTCTTGAGGTATATATAGGAGCCTATGGACACTCTTGCATTATTATAGAATAGTTTCTAGAAAGAAGATGATGGAGGGCTAAAGGAAAAGAATTTGAATCCACAATACTTGCTTACTCACTTTTTGCCAAAGTAAATGATGAAAAGTCATCAGAAATTACAAAACTTATTTAGCTGGCACTCAACAGTTTTGCATTTCATAGACATGGATGTGGAGGGCAGCAATTAATTGAGAACTAAACTGGGATCCTGAGAATCAGCTGGGTGACCTTGGGCAAGCCACTTAATCTCAGTATCTTCTAATTCATAAACTGGGAGCAATGATAGACGAGTGGCACTCCTTCCCTTGAAGGGGGTGTTAGAAAATGAGCGAATATAATTTCTGTGACCAGTTCTGAAAATGTGAACTGATGAATATAAAGCAATTATAAACAAGGAGTGATTTTGCCCCTCACCCCAGGAGACATTTGGTAATATGTGGAGGTATTTCTGATTGTCAAAGCTAGGAGGCTAGTACTGGTAGTGGACATAGATGCTGGTCAAAAAAAAAAAAAAAATCCAATATGCACCAAACAATCCCTGGGCCCTCGAGAAATTAGTATCAGGCCTAAACTATCACTGGTGCCAATGATGCGAAACCTCTATGTGAGTTCTGTTAATATTTTTCTTACATCTTTATTGAAGCATCCAAAAAATGACAATAGTATTTAAGTTTTATGAACTATAAGTTGGAGACTCGTGGATTTATTGAATTTTAGGTTGTCAACATGCCATCCTCTGCCTCCTTGGCTGGCTAGCTGCTATGATTGATCCAGGTGCTGTTTTAAGTGCTGGATCCTCACAACAACCCTATGAGCTAAATACTTTGTTACCCCTATTTAATAGATGAGGAAACTGAGGCAGAGAGACAAAGCCAGTTTCAAGCCCAGTCTTGCTTCAGGCATTGTGCCGAAGATTTGGCTGAGACTAAGTCTCCATCCTCCACTAGGAGTAACTCACTTCTGGTCTTTTTATTTTTTTAAAGCTTTTTTGATTTTCCTTTCATTGTCCCCTTTAGCAGGGAAATTGACTTTGTTTTCTCAGGCCTGTTAACAGAGGACCCACTGGTTGGAGGTGCTAGACTGATTGCAGAGGAAACCAGCAACAGCACAGACAAGGGCATAAGGAAACAAACCTCTGGAGCATCTGGGACTTGAGCCTGGCAATCTATGTAAAAGTATTTTGCAAGTAGTAGGGCAGTGGTTTTCAAACTATATGTATTCAAGAATTACCAGGGGTGCTTTTTAAAAATGCTGCTTTTCCAGCCTCACCCTAAAAGCTTCTGACTCAGAGGCTCCCAGGAATCTACCTTTTTAACAAGCTCCTACGTGAGCCTGATGCAGGTGGTCCAAGTGCACACCTTGAGAAACACTCTGGTGCTTGCGGGGCTTGGGGATGAACGCTAGCTGATCCCAGAAGGAGGCTTGGGTTTGCCTGCAAGTTAATTCAAACCACCTGCATGGAGCCTATTCATGCTGTTCTGGTCCCTGTAATTCACTAGCTTTAGGCCAAGGAGCTTGATTGAGAGGGCAGAGATGGGGAGGCTGGAAAGAAAAAAGAAGCAGGGCAATTACAACCACTTCCAGAGAGGTGATTGTTTCTCTGTGGACAGAGAAGGAGCTGTCACTGGGGACCCTTCTTCCTTCAGTGTCCCCCTAATTGGCTGTTGTGACTATCATTCTGCCCCAAGGGAGTGTAATAGAATCAAGAAGAGAGAAGAAAAGGATGCCAAATAACTTGGAGCAGGAACAAAAGAGGAGCAGGGCTCATTTCTACCAGCACGGAGAGCAGCTCTGATTGGTCCCTTTCCCCAAGGTCCTTTCACACCATCTCTGCAACCTTTCCCCTCCTTTTTCTTGAATCCCTCCCAGGGACCAATAAACCCAGGTTGTCTGAACAAGCAGAGCTTTATAATTATCCAGGGAAAATTCCGATGGCCCAGAATTATGCCATAATGTCATGTTGTACTGTTGCAATAGCAAAGCAGGGATGTTTTAACCTTCTCACTGATTCACGTTCTCTTGGAGACGAACACCAGGCAGATGCTCTCTTAATGTGAGTATCTTTCCAAGAGATCACTTGAGTTATTTCGATTTTACCATCTGAGCATAATCGACATGCATTAATGATGTAGGCAACTTCCCTTTCCCTGAACTGAGTAATTTAAAGCTATTTCAGCAATACGGTACAGGATAGTGATTTAAGATTGCCTGGCCTCATTCCTAGCCCTGAAAATCACCAGCTGTGTGACCTCGAAGGTTACTTTACATTTCTGAGTTGCAGGTACTAATCTGCAAAATGGAGATAATAATAGGACCTTGCTCCCAACACACACACACACACACACACACACACACACACACACACACACACACACACACAGGGGTCTTCAGTGGATTGTTGTGACCACCAGATGAGACAATACTTGTAAGATATTTTTCCCCTTTCGCAATAAACCCACACTGTTTGCCTCCATTGTTCAACTTCTTTTTTTCCCCAGAATTATTCCTGTTTGCTATTTTAAACCTAATCTCTGGGTGAAAATCAGTAGAAAAACACAAGGAAAAGAGAAACAATGAAAAAGGTGTTTCCACTCTAGTCGCATTGAATTTCAAACGCTCCTAACACGCTGTGAGCAGAACAACAGATGACTTCCATCCAAAGGGAAGTACACAGAACTTGAGACGCAGACAGAGGAGAACAGGATAAATCACTCAGTTGCTTACCACACACATTGTGAGATATTAAATGTGGATTAGAAGTTTCTTACCAATACTCTGGCCTCTGTTTCTTGACTGGTTTTATATTTCCAGACTGCAAACAAACGATTATACGTGTGAAAAAAATATGTAACAGACTAGAGGACAAATTCAAATGAGCCAGGAGACCAGGGGCTCTGGAGTTCTGGTTTGTCTGCTTGCAGCTCTCTGCAAGGGCAGTCCTCTGAGTGCAGTGTTGCTGACAGCTCATCTCCCTCACAGGCGGCTTCCTCCTGGTGGTTTCTCTGAGAGTAAATGGCCCCCAGTCAGTGCAGAGGGTGAGGATGTGTGTGTGTGTGGGGGGGGGGGGTTGCCAAGCAACACATTTCCCACAGAAGTATTCAAGAAGAGAGAGTCTTGGTTTTAAAAACAAAAGAAAACCAAAAAGCCCTGCTGGGCGGACCTAATAATACAGCCACCTCCCCCCCCCCCACCTCCTATAAGTAAATTAACCCTCAAGCTGGTTTATGTTTACTAGATAGCACAACTTCCCAGAAATGGAGTTAGAAAGCATGCCAGAATTGGACTTCCCATCGTGGCGTGGCGCAGTGGTTAACGAATCCAACTAGGAACCGCAAGGTTGCAGGTTCGATCCCTGGCCTCGCTCAGTGGGTTAAGGATCCAGCGTTGCCATGAGCTGTGGTGTGGGTTGCAGAGGCGGCTCAGATCCCGAGTTGTTGTGGCTCTGGCACAGGCCAGCAATTACACCTCTGATTAGACCCCTAGTCTGGGAACCTCCATATGCTGCAGGTACGGCCTTCAAAAGACAAAAAATAAATAAATAATAATAAATAAAAAGTTCTTTTAAAAAAAAGAAAGAAAGCATGCCGGAATTTTATAAACTAACTTCAAGCAATGTCCTAAATTTCCACTAATAAATTTTAAAGGGGAACTTCTTCTAGTGAATTATACTGTGGGCCTCCTCTCTCAGTTGGGCACCTGAATGAAAAGCAACTATCAATTGAATAATAGTTTTAACAACTAAATTGCCCAGTTTTGAGTTTGGGACTTAAAACTGCTCTTTTGTTTTTTGTGGTATCTAAGTCATACACGCTTATGGCAAAATGATTGTATTTGAAGGAGTGAATGCACAGATGGTAACAACGAGCAGTTTACTGGATCATGAGCTTATTTGAAGAATTCTGAATAGATCTGTATGTTCTTGCATGTTCCCAACATATTCCCTTAGGAGGACACAACAAAACATTTTCATATTCTAATTCTCACTCCGATTAGCATTTATTAAGCACTGATGCATGCAAAAAGCACTGTGCTAGACTCTAGAGTTGAAGCAGGAAAGGAAAAAGATACACCATGTAGTGACACAAGGTCCAACCACTCAAGGAATTGCACATTTCAGTGGGAGAGATAGACTTTTACACTGCTAATACAAGAGGTGATGGAATGAGGAAGCTCTTAATTATGTCATAATTATTGAAATTACTAGCTTCAAGTGACTAAGTTACAGCATCACTGTTCTAACCTTTCCTGGGATAGGGTAGGAGGTGAGTACAGAGAGAATGAAAGAGAATTAGAACTCCCAAGTAGAAATGAGCTTGGATCTGACAGCATGTGGGATCTTCTGACCTTTTTCACATCATCGCATATTATGTAAAGAAAACCAAAATTTCACTTTTATGAGGCATCAAGGCAAAAGGACTTGTGCTGGAGGAGAATGAGGCACCTGTGATCCAGGTCTTGTCCAGCTGCTTCCAAGTCACACCTGGAGCCAGACATACCCATGCAAAGCTCTGTACATCCCAGACAGACATGCTGCTTACATGGTTTTGCCCCCTGGGGAGCCAGAAACATTTAACATAACATGAAAGAATGTTGTCCCTGCAGAGCCACAGTCTGTGTGATGCAGCATGTTCAGCAGGGCAAGCTGCTGGGACGGAACCCCAGGCAAAAACTCACGAGTTCACATGACCCTGGGCAGGTTAGCTCCTGTCTCTAAATTTAGGGAAATGTGTAAATTTAGGAAAATAATATGTAGTAGCCTGTTGAGCCGTGTTGGGGCCTGAAACAAAGGAAGAATATACCGTCTTCTCTATATGTATCAAAATACTGTCTCCTATTTTGAATCAAGTAGAAAAACTCCAGTGAAAAACTGTGCCTTTATATAAAGCTCTGCGTTGCCCAATCTGCGCTTACACCATTACCAACCCTAATCAACTGCTGGTGGGAGACGTGCTGTTGGGTAATAGTACAGGGTTGTAAAACACACAGCTCATTTTTATTTCAAATTATGTTTTATTCTTCATGGAGTTTGGGTAATCATTTCATATATATATATATATATATATATATATATATTTTTTTTTTTTTTTGGCCATACCCTCAGCATGCAGAAGTTCCCAGGCCTGGGACCAAACCCACACCACAGCAGCGACTCTAGCCTCTGCAATGAAAATACCGGATCCTTAACCCATTGAGCCACAAGGGAACTCCTCATTTTCATTTTTTTTTAAATTACATTAAAATAATGTTTTTGGGGGGGGTACTTAGATTTTGATGAACCCCTTAAATTTTGCTCCTGTAGTAAATTCATCATCTTCCTCACCATGCTAATCCTGGTCCTAAAAAACATAGGGACTTTGAAGGACTATTATCTTTAGGAGAAAAGATTGTAAAATACCTTCACAAAGTCAGTACTTCAGAAGAGGAGCCCTTGCTATCTTATTTTTACAAGACCTGCAGAAACTTTACAGCTATTGCAGGACATGTTGGCTGGAAATCCTTAAAGCAGCAGTGTGAGAACATGCAGCTTAGTAAACAGGCTTCAAAAGATGGGCAGTGAGTTCTGAGATGAGCCCCCCAGATCCTGCTCCTCAAGGAAATGTTGATTCTTAGCCAGAATGTGCATGGGAAGGGGACTGGCCCAGCTGGGATGTCTTCTAAATTCTGGGGAATCCCATGTGGATCCCAAGCTACATGTCTGCCTTTCACTTTACACCCTAATGATTATAGTCAGGGAGCTCTTAGGCTTTGTCTGCACTAAAAATGGTCTTAAATACTGAGTTGGACCCATAGACTTCTATAAAAAGCTCTACTTATCTCCTTCATGTTCAACAGAATCTTGACAGCCTGCTTGACTGTGCTGGAGGCTTTCTTTCTCTCCAGCTAGGGAGCTCTTCTCTCTGACCCAATGTGGAATCTCAGTGGACGGACCCAGGGATTTTTCAATTCCCCTTTGGCAGGAAGAACAATTTCCCGCTACTGCCCCAAAGGCCAGAGACTCTTTCCCCAGAGCCAGGGGCTGCAACTTGCCAGCTCTCCTGTTGAACCACCTGACCTGCAATAGTGTGAGAGCTGCAGAAAAGAAACTGATGTGAAACATCACTTCCCTCTGCTCTGAGAATATATTTGGGGGAGAATTTGATGGTGAAAGCACCAATGTGCAGTTAAATTCCACAAACACTGAAAAATTAGAATGTTGACTGCCTCTAACGACTTCCATTTTTACTGTAACTTGGTGTCTAGGAGAACAACTGCAGGATAATTTTGCAATATGTGCTTTCCAGTTTAAAAAGGGAAATAAATAGATGACTTGACTTTTCATTCCCTCCCTGAGTAGTTTGCAGAGAAGAGGGGGAAAAAAAAAAAAAAAAAAAAAAACAGGCAATTTAAAATTGAAAAAATTTTAGTCATCAAAAGAGAAAGTGCTTACCCAAGAATGGCCTTGACAGAAAGTAATATCTAGACACAACACAGGGCTTCTCACTTCTGATGCATTTGGAGCCTAAATAGTAAAATAGGCTCATTCCCATTTCACCTTGTTTCCACAGAGATCAGGCTGACAAACAGCCTGTCACCAACAGTGATAGCCCTTTGTCTGCCCTGGATGCTGAGGGCTCTGTGAGCAAGAATGAGCAAATGGGAGACAAATGTTAGCTGCTGATTTCATTCTCACTCAGAACCATCTCTCTCACTTCTGAGTCACTAAGGAGCTCTGAGATTTGCCTCAATCTGACTCACTTTACACTCTGGCTTTTCTTTTGTCTACTTTTTCCTCTTGGTGTGCAGTAAAAATAAAATGCACTACGAGCTGTTGCTGTGTTCCTCATTAGCTTGTTTAGATTTTAATTCAAGTTCCTTTTATTTTTTTTCTCTTAAACAAAGGCAGTATCTGTACTATCAACTGTGTCAACAATATGGAAAGACAGAAAGCCAAAAGTGGAAAAATATTGCTGATAATCTCATCATCAGAGAATCTCCATAAGGAGTTCCCATTGTGGCTCAGCTGTAACCAACCCCCCGACTAGTATCTGTGAGGACGTGGTTTCCATCCCTGGCCTTGTTTAGTGTGTTAAGGACACAGCATTGCCGTGAGCTGTGTTGCAGGTAGCTGACGAGACTCGGATCCTGAGTTGCTGTGGCTGTGGTGTAGGACAGCAGCTGTGGCTCTGATTCAACCCTAAGCCTGGGAACCTCCATATGGCAAGGGGGTGACCCTAAAAAGACAAAAAAAAAAAAACAAAAAAACCACCACAAGTAACATATTGATGAAACTTCTTCCAGATTTTTCCCTATCTCCCCCTCCTTATTTATTTATTCGCTTTCCATTTTCTTCTCCTGATTAGATTACACAGAAAATTCCCAAATATTTGTTGGTGTTTTGTAGACTCAGCTACTCTGTTTTGTTTTGTTTTTTTGTTTTTTTGTTTTTCCATTTTGACTCTGAGAGGTCTATTGAGATGTGCTATGGGAAGGAGGGTGTGGAGTGGACAGGAAGTGGATCCATCTGCTGTAGAGCTGGAGGTTCTGGGTCTCCCAGTCCTCCTTTTACTAGACTAGTTTTTATTTTTTCCCAGATATTTGGGCTAATGTGTAAGATTTTATTAGAATAAAGAATTATGGAGTTCCCTTCATGGCTCAGTGGTTAATGAACCCAACTAGCATCCATGAGGACACAGGTTCTATCCCTGGCCTCAACCAGTGGGTTAGGATTGGGTGTTGCCATGAGCTGTAAGTCACAGACACAGCTTGGCTCCTGTGTTGCTGTGGTGTAGACCAGCAGTTTCAGCTCTCATTCAACCCCTAGACTGGGAACTTCCATATGCCACAGGTGTGGCCCTAAAAGGACAAAAGACCAAAAAAAAAAAAAAAAAATTATGTGGCCAAAACCCAATCAAAGTAAAATTTACCTATTCTGTTCCATTTTCCTGTCAGGATAGGAGATTTTGACACTATGCTTTAGCAGCAGTCATTTTGGTGTGCCTGCACTGACATGACTGTTTTGAAGTGAGGGTGTTTCTATACGGCCTAAAAAGCCACCATTCCATGGGTAACTCATCCTCGACTGGTATGACAGACACCCTCACCAAATTCCTGAGCCATCCCTGGGCCCTGCTGTTCTGTTCTGATGTCCCCTGTTGATGCCTCACTCCAGCCCAGAGAGAGAACAGGGCTCTTACAAAATCTCCTGTCATTCCTGGCCGTTTGTGTGAAATTCAGACACATCCTCTGGGACTAGGAGACTCCATGATGGTTGAACCTGACTTGCTACCAAGGGGCTGCCCACCTAATAAATACACTAGTTTTCTCGCTATAGTAATTATGCCCATGCAAAATATGGAACTGCAATGCCTCAGTTGCTCCTTGACTGTCTTTTTAGGCCAGGGAGAGATCACCACCTCCATTGTCATACCCTCCCTCTTCACATTCCCACACTCACTAATGAAACCTCTCCATGACTCACTTCTGCTCCAAGAGTAACCATTTCCCCCGATTACTGAGAATAGGAAAAACCCACTTTCATCAACCAGGATGTGGCCTTACCTCATAACCAAGAAGGAAATAACAAAAAGTTTTATATTGGTACATATTTTAAAGTATAGGTTATTTGTTCTAGCTATGAGTACTTCATCACGTAAGCATACTAAGCAAAAAGTTTGTGCATTTTCTGAGAAACCATTTCTGTATTAAGAAGTCTGCCTTGCAATACTTTCATTCATCTTTTTACTATGGTCTTATTCATGTATATTCAATAAGTTACTGTTTACTAATTGCTCTTATTTGAAGATCTAAAAGTTATATACCTCTATTTCTGTAGACTTCCTCATAATTCTAGATCTATTTAAATCAACATAAAATAGATACTATCAGAGAGTAGGTCTGAGAACCCAGGATACTCAGACCTAACATTAATATTTATTCAGTGCTCTCAATGATATATGTGAATTATATGAAATTTGTAAACATAATTCGGAAGAATAAGAGAAATATATTTTTGGAGGCTGGCTTATAACAGGCTTTTGAAATATTTTATTGAATTGATAGACTGTAAAGTTATGGCATATACAATTTTTACATTATTATTATCACTGTTATTGTTATTTGCTTTTTAGGGCCATACCTGCAGCATATGGAGGTTCCCAAGCTAGGAGTTGAATCAGAGCTATAGCCGCTGGTCTAAGCCTCAGCCATAGCAATGCAGGATCTGAGCCTTGTCTGGGACCTACACCACAGTTCACAACAACACTGGATCCTTAACCCACTGACTGAGGCCAGGGATCGAACCTGCATCCTCATGGATACTAGTCAGATTCATTTTTGCTGAGCCACAAAGGGAACTCCCACATACAGTTTTTAAAATCCCAACAGTATAGCACTATCAAATTAAAGTTCTCCATTTTTGGTGTAAGGGTTAGAGATAGAATGATGGTCAGGATGTCTTTGTTATAGATTTCCTGGAAATAAAAAATTAAACTTTTGTGGGATCATTTTGATGTGATTATGCAAAAATATCTTAGCTACAAGGTTTCCACCCAAACCACACAGTTTTCATTGCTGTAGCTTTATAATACAATTCAGTATATTCCAAGTCAAAGACCCACTAATTACTCTTTTTCTTTCCCCTCAGGATTTTATTGATGACTCTTACTTGCTTATTATTTACTTAAGAATCCTTTGGGCAAGAATTGTTTTAAACTTTGACTTTACAGAAATAGCATTTTTAGCAGCTAAGAAAATGACAATATGTAAAGGCCTGCTCTTTCAGTGCAAGTCTATTAAACGCTATAGGCATTTTGTTTCTGTGAAGATCACCAGAAACCATTCTGACCTTTAATGCTTAACATCTGGCCTCATGGTAAATTAGAGTTTGTGAACACAGTTGGTGGTTTGTTCTATTTTTACACTGCTTTTCCCCAGGGAAGGTCTGAAAGGTGTCAGTGTGTTGTCTTGATCTATTAACACCTTTTTGGATCATAAGCCTCTCTGAACAGGAATTGTAAGGTACGAGGTGTGGTTAGAGAAAAGAGGAGGCAGTTAGATGTAAGAAAGAGGAAGAAAATTCACATTACAAATTGGGAGGTGGGCTCTCGAAGACTGATTTTTTTTCCCTGCAGGTCGCTATTTGTAACTTCAGAAAATTTATTCAAATGTGTCTATACAGTAGTTCCTGTTGTGGCTCAATGGAAACGAATCTGACTAGTATCCATGAGGATGTAGGTTCGATCCCTGGCCTTGCTTAGTGGGTTAAGGATCCATAGGCTGCGGTGGGTCGCAGGTGCGGCTCAGATCTGGCGTTGCTATGGCTGTGCTGTAGGCTGGCGGCTACAACTCTGATTCAACTCCTAGCCTGGGAACCCCCATATGCTGCAGGTGCAGAACTAAAAAGACAAAAAAAAAAAAGTGTTTATATACACAGTTTTTAGGTGACGACACAAACTTATCATCCATTCCCCCTCCTCTTCTCCTTTACCTTATGTTCTTTTAGGTTGGTCTGAGCAGAGACCCAATCAAAATCCTCAGGTTATTGCCTTTTATTTTAAAGCTACATGGCCAAATGAGGACTCTTGAAGCTCATTCAGTTTACAAGACACAGAGAAACTTGCGATGGGAGTTAAATATAAGGATGCCCACTGAAATAGGAATAAGAAAAAAATGAGTTTTATATTGGCATATATCACATATTTTGAAGCATGGGTTAGCTGTCCTACCTGTGACTATTTTGCTGCATAAGCAAAGCAAGTAAACAAAGAAGCAAAAGCACGCATTTTCTAAGAAATCATTTGTATGGTAAATGATCTGCCGCTCAAAAACTTTCTCTCTTGACTTTACTGTGGTTTTTTTTATTTCCACTCATAAACTATTTGAAGTTTTACTATAGCAGCTGCCTATTCAGGCCTCAAGGAACTAGAATAGAATCAAAAATGGCATCAGAATATAATGCTTCCTACTCTCATACATCCTCCTAGGAGTTCTCAAGTCATTTCCACTTTCATGTCTTCTGAGACTACTTCACAACTCTGACCACTGCTCTCTACTCCTACTCTCTTTGTCTGTCAGCATCTTCTTACTCCTGGTACATGGCATCTCTCTATTGCCTTCTTTTTCCCTCATCCCATGCCTTTCTACTCTGCCAAATCTCTCTGGATATCTGGCATTCAAATTCACCCAGAGAGAGAATCTGATTAGTTCAGCCTGTCACCATCCTTACTCAAATGCTTTTGTAGTAGCCTCTAAATGGACCGCCTTTGTATCAGGCTTCAGTCCCTGGCCCGGTTGACCAGGGCAGGGTCACCTGGCAGCAAACATGAGGCTCCATGCCCAGGGAATCCCCCTGCAGCTGCTTTTCTCAGAAAGATGTCATGCATGTGGCAGGCCTTCAGAGTGGAAGGGCCTAGTTAGTATGGGAAAGTTTTCGATCGTTATTCACGCTTCACTAAAGAGGTCCACACTAGTACTGTTGTAAACACAGGACGTGACCCTGGTCATTGAAATGACAGAACACCACGGAAGGGAGCGCAAAACAGCACATGTGGCCTTTCCCACTCAAATACTGCAGTGAGTGACTCTAGCCAGGAAGGTAGATGCTGGTGAGTGTGTTATATGACCTATCTCCCCTACATCATGCCAGTCAGAGGAGAGGACACCAGTGGCCAAATAGCATTTGTCAAAGTCCATCATTTTGTGCCCAGAAGGGAGTGCTCTTTTTGAACTAATGGAGCTTGCATTTCCTGGAGGGTTTCTCCCACATGCTCAAAGAACTAAGCCTCTTGACTACCACAGCCTGTCTGAATCCTCTCCCTCTTTTGTCTTGATTCCTTGTGATGAAACCCTGGCTGCAGCTGATGCCAACAGTAGCAGCTGTGTCTCCCACCAAAAACACCAGTGCAGCTGCTTCTGCTGCCACCACTGCTTTCCAGACCAAAACTGCTCCTGCCTGCAGAAAAAGATGTCACTAGATCTACACCAAGTGTAACTATGGCCACTGTCAAGGACATGACAAGCAGCCACAGCTGCAGCAACCACTGCTCATGCCAATGTTGCTAATTTCATTGCCAGTGAGGTTGTCACCCACCATCAGTGCCACCCCTGGTGCCCATCCACCTGATGCTGTTAATGCTCCAGAAAGACCTAAAGGGAAAAAAAAATAGCTTTTTAACTTTTACTGTTCTTCCATTCAAATTTTACCCACCATACATTTGGCCATGAGTCTGGAGAGCTGGGCCAGGACATAATCTAGGTGACAAATTGTGTTCAGAATCATCCCTCCCTTCCAGTATCACCTCACTGGCACCTCTACATCTCCTCCTTTCTTTGGGATGAGTCCTATCCCACAAAATTAGGAGTAAGCTGCCCCTCAGGCATCCCACAAGCTGAAAAGTATTTAGCCACTTCAGGGCAATTAGCTATACCTTGTTATATGATTAAAAAATTTAGAGGTTCTTCAGACTAAAAGATTAGAGTCTGTTAAGCATGTGTTTAAGGAGATTTAGAGATATCCTAATGTATACAGTTGATGTGAAGAAGAATTAGAGTCGTATCAGCTATATTCTCCTCAGTCTAAAGAAAGAAAGAGAAGGCAGGTGGTCTTTATGGATTACAGAAAGGGGGAAGACCAAGATGCAGACATTTTTACATTTAGTCAACATAATCCAGAGGAAGAAGACACTGAATCTGGCAGACAAAGATATGTCAGTCATTACTCATGTGTAGTCTATTTTAGCATAAAGAATATCTTCTTCACCATAGCCTGAGTACAGTTTATTCAAGATTATTCAAGTATTTGAATAATCAAGATTATTCAAGGGAGTTCCCATAGTGGCACAGCGGGAACAAATCCGACTAGAAACCATGAGGTTGCGGGTTCCATCCCTGGCCTCGCTCAGTGGGTCAAGGATCCGGTGTTGCCGTGAGCTGTGGTGTAGGTCGCAGGTGAGGCTCAGATCTGGCATTGCTGTGGCTGTGGCCAGCAGCTACAGCTCCAAGTCGACCCCTAGCCTGGGAACTTCCATATGCTGTAGGTGCCGCCCTAAAAAGACAAAAAGACCAAAAAAAAAAAAAAGATTATTTATGTATTTGCTCTATTTTTCAGTTTACTAAAACATTCTCATGGACCATTAAATGTGTGCGCTTTGGGGGTAGAGCATTTGACTGCAAATGCATGCGCTTTAAGCATTAATAAATTTGGATTGGTTTGATTCACTCTAATGGGCATTTATTTAGACACCTGAATATAAAAAAGGGTAAGACTAAGCTACAGATGGAAATTGATGAGTTTTGACATAAATGAGGGCAGGAGAGTAGATGAAATCAGAGAGGAAGGCAGAGAGAGAAAGAGCATTTAGAAAAGGGAAGAGGTCTGGAAACCAAACCCCAGGGAACTCCAATATCTAAATATTGAAAATAAAAGAGAATCTAGCAAACAAAATCAAAGAAGAGCAGCTCAGAGAAGCAGAAAAAAAAAAAAGACCAGAAGAATGGGATGTCAGGAAGAATGGGGCTGTTTAAGAGACCATTTCAACATTGAAAGAGTGGTCAGTGCTATGCAAAGCTCCTGAGTAATCAAAAAATATTATTTTCAAAAAGTTAAACCTATGGAGTTCCCGTTATGGCGCAGAGGAAAGGAATCCGACTAGTAACCATGAGGTTGTGGGTTCAATCCCTGGCCTCAATCAGTGGGTTAAGGATCCGGTGTTGCCATGAGCTGTGGTATAGGTCTCAGAGGCAGCTTGGATCCTGCGTTGCTGTGGCTGTGTGGTAGGCTGGCAGCTGTAGCTCTGATTGGACCCCTACCCTGGGAACCTCCATATGCCATGGGTGTAGCCTTAAAAAGCAAAAAAAAAGGTTAAACATATGACTTTTATAAAAATTTATGAAATTCACACAAGTCAAAGACTTTAATTCATTAACAAAAGCAATATATTAAGACTAGTTCAGAAGAGAAACTGAAGATCAGAGATTTAAATAGTCAAGGCCTACTGAAATTAACTTACTAACAAACAAAAAGCTGATTAACATTCTGCAGGACAGTAGTCTGTAATGTAGTGTTACCTGATGGCAGTCATTGCATCTATTCTGAACCAAATTAATTCATTGCAGTAGCAGAAAGCATTTATATTTCTCTTGATCAAGAATCACCCACATTAATATCAGGTTTTTTTCTACAAGTTCATCTCCACCCCTACTGAGTTGTAAAATAGTCTAGTCAATAAAAAACTTAAAAGTGCATAGCCCTGTCGAATTATAAAATACCCAGATGAGCTAAACAATGCCTACCGGTTTACTAAAAAGACACCCACTCATCTCTTTTGTCTGCTTCCACCTTTTGGATACTTCTTAGCAGTGACCACATAATAGGAGAACTCACAGTGTCCTTTGCCCATGGCAGTATGGAGGTCACTGGTAAATAGGGGGTGGGAGTGGGAGGCACACTAGATAAGCGAAAGAATAAATGGGAGGGAGGATAATAGACGCATGAGTGCAGGTGATTCTTAACAAGGCTCTGGAGAAGACACAGAGCTGTAGGTGGAAGGCATGGAGGATTGGGATTTTCTTTTTTTTCTTTTTTAAAGTTGGAATGACCAGATATATAAGTCTTGCCTGTCCCCAGATATTTGAACAGTTTACAGTTTCTTCTTGTCTTTCCTTTCTGTCTTCAGATGCTCTGAAAAGTTGTGCGTTTTTTACCCAGTTTCCACAGCCACTGGGTTGAAGGCATTGATAAGGCAGCATGCGCTTACATCATTCCAAGTGGTCCTCATGCCACAAATCCCTTAAGAAAATTGACGACAGGACTCCGCTACCCTAGGCACTGCTAATCAGATGACGAGTGTGTTTCAGGCTCAGGAAGAGACAACACATAGGTTGGCCAATAACCAATGAGGTAGCTACCATAAGAGCCCTCCCCCCAAAAGGTTAATACCAACTACCAGCACCCAGAGAGCTCCTCTCTTGGAAAGATTGAAAAAGAAATACACAGAGGGAACAAGCAATTGGAAATGAGAGAAGCAGCTGAAAGGTTTACATCTGTAAAAACATTTGTATTTGCAGAAAAAGAAGCAACCATAAGGAAATAGAAATCTCAAGGTAGAAAGAACTGGAGGGGTGGGAGGAATAGTGTCAGAGACAGAGAAGTGGCCACGAAAGAGATAAAGTGCATTACAGATCCGGCAAAGTTGCCAGGGTGGATAACAAGAGGCAGATAGCCCCGAGCTTGTGAGGAGAACCCTATGCGAATTTCCCGTGTCTGAATCTCCAGGCGTGCTATTACAAGTACTGGTGTTAAAGATGCCAGAGTTTACTAGGTTTGGGTTTGGGTTTTGATTTGTTTGGTTGGTTGGTTTGCTTTGCTTTAGGTTTTTTTTTTTGGCCACACTTGCAACACGTGGAAGTTCCCAGGCCAGGTTTCAAATCCAAGCCTGTAGCTCTCACCTATGCCTATGGCGATGCCAGATCCTTAACCTTCTGAGCCACAGCATGAACTCCCAGAGTTTACTAGTTTTTAATATGAAAACATCCAACTATTTTTGACAAGCCATCTTTTGTAAACCAAAAGATGTCATTATGTGGTCTGACAATGGAAATAGAATTATGAGCCTGATGATATGGAAAGAAAACTCTGCAGGGAAATCCATCCTCATGTTTAGTGATGGATACAGAATTAGTGTTCTGTAGAATATTGACTAGGTGTACCTGATATTTACTGACTATATTCCCGTTTAAAGTTTTAGAAAGTTACTCAAACTAAACTCTTTACTGGGAATTATGGTCACTCTTGATTCATAAACATCATTATCTCCCTAAATTCATGTTCTTGTATATGATACTTAGTTTAAATGGGAAATTAGAGACATATCACTTAGCTTCTTTAAAAATAATAATTTTTCTAAAACTATAGAGAATGTGTCTTTTGTGAAAAAAAGTATTTGTGCTGTCTTTTTATTTCCCCTGGAGCTATTAAACACTGTGTGCTAGTCCTTTATCAGCAGTGTTTATACTGCATGATTTTGTTTATTTAGATGCTCGTAGAATGTAAAATTATGGGTTTGGTGATTTGCAGCTAAAAGTTGCTTCCCCTCTTCCATTCTTGCTTTTACTTGAATTTTGAAGTTTGTTTTGTTGTTGTTGTCGCTTCGGTATATTTTTGTTTTCCTCTGTAAAGCAGATAAAGCATGTGTAAACTCCCCACAAAGAACTCTCCACAGATTGATAATGGGGAGAATTCCTCTCCATTCTGTAGCTGCACGATTTTCAAGTCACATAAAAGGAGCATAGCTTGTGTCAGGCTGGGGACTGGCCTTATAATATCTATAGCTTTTCCATACCAGGGTAGTTCATCTGCTTGCCCTTCACCTCTCCCAGAAGAGATCCTGTTCTCTTTGTAATTTAGGAAGCAACTTCAGAAGGATGATTGGCTCCAAGCTGTGGCGAATACCTGCTTTAGTTCATTTACTCTTTGCATGAGCCAAGTATAAACCTACTTTGAAGGTGTAATCTGGAGCTGAGGTTATTTTCCTATCTCTCTAAATGGGTGTTGTTGCTAAGTCCTCTTGGACAGGGAAACACCAGCCTTTGTCAGCTTCTTAGATTGCTATGAGCTCATCTGATTTTGACTTCCATCCTCTTAAATTTCCGGACTCTTGGGAGCTAAAGTCAATTTGCCTTTCAGAAATCTGCCTGGAGTTACAGTTTTTGAACCTAACTCAGTCAGGCACAGTTATACAACATTAATCATATTAGTTTTTATTTTTGTTTTGTTTTGGAGGGCTGGAATGCTCTGTTTTTGTTTTGTTTGTTTGTTTGTTTGTTTGTTTGTTTTTCATTGCAACTAATAGAAAATCAATTTAAACTAAGCCAAGCAACCAAAGTAAGAAAGGGGGTTTATTGGTTCATGGGAAGGATTGAAGAAACAGAAAGGATATAAATGCATCTAGGTCTTAAATCAACAGGAAACCCTGACTTGGATTTTGCAAGGTCTCTCCCATTCTCATTCCCTCTCTCTCTCTCCTCCTCTCTCTCCCCATATCCTTCTCCTTGTCTCACCTTGGCTCTTCTCAGGGAGTTGCCTTCATTCTCTTTCACTGAAGTCTTACCTTCTCCATGGGGCAAGAAACCACTGATGGCTTTCATTAATCATCTTGGGTTTACTGTGTACTGGAGAGGTACTGAGTCTCTTCCTGGTGGCTAAAATTTTTCAGGCAAGATCTTTGAATGGCTCTGCTGAGGAGGTACCCACTCCTGGATTACTCAAAGGGCTAATCAACAGTACTGCCTTGTAAGAACTCGATGGTTTCCATGGGAACCACAGGTTGGGTCAGAGAAGGAAGGAAAGAGGAGGAACAAGTCCCCAGGAGGTGGGGGGGGCAAGTGGAGAACAAGGGTGCTTAGTATCCACAGAAGGGAAATAATGTGTGCCCATTAAAGAAATATGGTAAAGCTTTATGGGCACAAGTATATTCCTTTTCTGTATTTAGTGAATGAGCTGACATATGTTTAGTTTTCACTGCCCCATATCTACTCCCAAGATTAGATTTTCCCCCTTTTAAGCATATGGAAAAAATAGGCTTATTTGTATGTACTTAACTATAATCAGAATTTTTTTTTTGTATTGTGTGATAAGCTATCTGATTGAATTCAACTTGTTACTTCATTAATGTTAGTTGATTGGTTGATCCTATATACACAAAGAAGTTTGAAGTGGCTTAAAGGAAACACATCCAGACTCCTTCATTGTGTGAGATATGCCCAAAGTAAAACAAATTTTCCACAGAGCCAGTGCTGAAAATAAACTATGATTTCAATCACAGAATCAAAGCATCATCCTAAAACCCACCCTGCAGAAATCTCATAAAACTGCCATTTGAGTTACTTTTTATTTTTTAGATTTTAAAGGTTATGTAAGCATTGTGCAGCCCATGGCTCATCCAACTATTGGACAAAGGAAAACTTCAGAAATCTCCCAGGAATTTCCTCTGGGTGTAAATTAATAGAAAGGATGGAATTTTTGACAGTCAATGGATAAATTTAACAAATGATTGCTCATTAAATACATAAACAAAAAGAAACCAAAGCCACCCTGACTGAGAATTGGCCTCAGTAGCAAGATTTTGTCCCCATTTTCTCCTCCTTTTGCCCTTAGTTTAATGGCTTTAGAGAAAAATGCACTATGGAAAATTGAGCACACAAGTGATTGCTGAACATGCGTCTTGCTTTCCTTTCCCCAGAATCTTTGAATGCATGCTTGCAGAGAGGGTCTGTCTTGATGGACAGAGGGAGGTTTTCCACCCAAGAGCAATTTGACAACACTGCAGCCATGTACTGAATGCCTACTAGGTGCCAGCTACAGGAATAGGTGCTACAGCCCTCAACCGTTAGGACAAGGATCAATCTTCATAAAACTCATTATATTCTCCAGTGTCTCTTCTTCCTTTTGCCATCAATGTTATGTCTTTGAACTTCTCTTTTTACTTGGTCTCCTTTGGTTATCCATACGCCCACTTTTGATAACTATGGTCCCACTTTAATCACCACCATGGCTTAGACGGGTCCTTTTGTTCTCAGTATTTCCTCTTTTTAATCCAGATTAAGTATTAGTATCAGTGGTAAAGTCACAAAGAAAAACTAATCATTAACTAAGATCATATATGGGAAAGAATTTAGTAGAGTCTGAAAGCAGCCCATATTAGTTCTTTTCCATGTTGGTTATTATGTTGCTACCCCACTGAGCACGTTCAATGACTACCTACATTACTAAAATAAATTCTAAACTCTGAGACTGGACATTTGAGACCTTTTAAGATCTATCCCTTGTCTATTTTTCACATTTATTTACCTTTGAACTTGCTATATACTGGACAACTGGCATTGTTCACTCTTTCCTTCACAAACACATCAAAGAGTCCCCTCACTCACGTTTTTCCTTTGTTCTGGAACACACATCTCCCAGTCCATCCCTTCATGTCTCTCTCCTTGCCACCAACAACTGAACTGTGCCAGAAGGAGAGGCCCTAACATGGGAATAAGGAAACTCCATAGGGCACAGGATAACTGTGTCTTCATGGGCCAGCTAACACAAGGCTGTGTTTGGAAATGCCTGGCATGAAAAGGGCTATGAAGACGTATTCTAATTTAGGGAGGGAGGGCGGGCAAACAGTTTTATGGGACTCGAGCAGTAGAACGCCAGAAGCAGAGGTTCCTTTCCGAAATGGGAATAGAGGGGCTGTTCCTGGAGCCTCTCTATCTGGATATGCGGACAGGCTGGAGTTTAGATATCAAGAGTTGTGGGGAGGATGAGTGAAGAGATACAGTCACTTGCCAGAGGGGGTTGGGAGGAACAGCTGCAGGGACAGAGAACATGGGACAGCTGCCATGGAAAACTCTCAAGCCTCAAGTCCTGCCGGGTCTCTCTCAGCAGACGCATGTCTCCACTGTGGGTTTGCCCTAGATCTCAGAGCTAATTAGGCCTTCTTGAGTCATATAAACTGGCTCCAAAATTTTCAGCAGAGAGAAAGATAAATAAATTAAATTCTGCCCCCTTTATATGTTATGTGATTCATTTAACTTGCACAGACAGAGGACAACTGAGATTTGGAAATTTCCCAAGGATTTATTGTTTGTGCTTGTCAACACACCTGAGTAAAATCAAACTCCTAAGAATTATCTAATCTAACTTTACAGGTGGCTGTAGGGAGAAATAAACATCTAAACGCTTAGGGGCAATTCAAGTGTAAAATATGCTTTGTGAAAGTGCCTGATGAATTTTGACATGACATGCTTTATTATAACAATGAATGATCTGATAGGAAAGGACCCTGAGGCTTTTGAGGGTGTCAATTTGGGGAAAAAGGGTAAAAGATTTTTATTTTCAAGCTTCACTATTGTGCTTTATTTTGGGGGTATTTTTTGGAATGTTCATAATTGTTATTCAGTAAAAAACAAAAAATACATCTGCCCTACCATTTTTATATGAAAGATCCAAGATTATCGTCAAGCTATAAATTTATCTTGAGATTTTTTAGGATGTGTGAACTCAATTTTGAAAATACATGTAAAAATTTAAAAGTTTATTTCTGGTTACTCATATCAACTTTCCATTTGTATTTGTGATGGATTTCTCAAATTTGATATTTCTTATACTGACTTCCTTATCTCCCTCCATCAACCTGCTCTACCTGAAGACATACATGTCCATCTCAGTAAATGGCAACTCTATCTTCCCAGTTGCTCAGGCAGGATCTTAGAGTTACCTCTAACTCTTCTCTTTCTCATATCCCAACATTCAAATATCCTATTGATGGTATCTTCAAAAAAGATCCAGAATCCTATCAATCACTTCTCATGTCCTTCATCAGCCACCACCAGCTTGGTCCAAGCAGCCATCATTTAAGTTCTGTTGACAGCAGCAGCCTTATTTTGACCTTCCTGCTTCACTCTTATTCGGTATAGTCTACTCTCAAAAGAGGAGAGTGATCATTTAAAATTTCACATTTCCTCTGCTTAAAACTTTCCAATATTCTCTCATTGCTTCCAAAGTAAGGGCTCTTTAAAGTCTTTCAAGGTTCCTTAGGCCCCACAGAATCTACCCCCCATCTTGTTTGCCTTGCTGACCTCACCTCCTGGGACACTCTGCCCCACTGAGTTTCAGCCGCATTGCCTTCATTGCTCTCCTTCCATTCTGAGGGTGCTAGAGGTAGCCTCTGTGATTCTTTCCTCCAACTTGAGTTTCCTGTTCCTGACCCCATAGCATCCTCAGCATAAGTACTACCAGCCTTGCAGTTAGCAGTGGAGAGTCCTTGGAGAAAATAGTTCCCACCATAGTCCTTGAAATTCTTTTTCATGTTTCCTCTAAGCATGAAGATTAGCTCAATTATACGCAATGGAAAGAAAAGAAAGGGGAGATGGGAAGACCTAATGCAATGGAAAAGTTATGAGAATGGAGCCTTAAGCCACTAACGAGATGACTTCCAAAAGTACTTAATATTGTTTTATAATTTTACCTGGTATTAAAGCTCAAAATTTCATATGGACCTTTCAGTGCCATTTAGAAGATAGACACAAATATACCTATGTGAAGACTACAGTTCTCAGGCACCCAGACTGGGTTGTCTTCCATGTTCTGAGAAATGCTGGTCAGCTTTGGCAGGTAAAAATATTTCATCATTGATACCTCTAGCCTAGGCAAACAACTGGATTCAGATTAGGAATTTTAAGGTTTTAGACATTGACCAAAAAGTAAAAGAAATCAAACAGCCAAAAAAAAAAAAAAAAAAAGCATGTTCTCTGAGGTCCAAGTTAAGAAGCATTGATGAAATTCACCAAAGTAAGTCTCACTATTTTAAGTATGTATTACACATTTTCTTAATAAAATAAGACTGTCCACATGACTCATCTCTAGTGGCTTTTGAGCAGAGATTCAGGATAAAGATCAGGTTTCTGGGACTGACCGCAAATATGTTCATCCTTTGGGAAGAGAGGAAAGGAAATACAATGATGCAGAAATATCATAGAACAGCCAGCAAAGAAAGAGACCAGAAGGAGAAGAGCAGACTGGACAGAAAATGCTACACATAAAGAGCTTGACGTCAGTAATCAAACACCTCTTCAAACTATGCTTGACAATTTCAAGGGGTGAGAGAAACAGAAGAATCACTGACATTGAGCCACTCTCACTTTTCAGATGTCCTGTGATTTTTGCTTGACTTTACCAATAAAAATCACATCATCATCACGTCATTTACGGTCAATTATTAGATTATTTTAAAACTGATCAAATTTTGTCCAGAAATTGGCATTCTTTTCCTATGATTTCCATATTTTTGAAACTTTCAGAGTTTTCTGAAATTCCTAGCAAGAATTCTAGATATCATTAATGTTGATTTGACTTCCTGTTAAAAATCTCCCACCGTCCATTCCAAATCCCCTCACCTTCATTTTTTTTTTTTTTTAGGTTTTATTGAGTTTTCAGTTTTAATGGACAAATACAATTTTAAGATGTTTAGGTTATTTCATTGGCATATAGTTGTTTATAGTAGTCTCTTATGATCCTTTGTATTTCAGTGGAGTCAGTTGTAATTTCATTTCTAATTTTTTTGGATTTGAGCCCTCTCCCACTTTTTCTTGATGAGTCTGGATAAGGGTTTATCAATTTTGTTCATCTTTTCTAAGGTTTCATTGATCTCTATTGTTTCCTTTGTTCTCTATTTCATTTATTTCTGGCTCTGATCTTTATGATTTCTTTTCTTCTGCTAATTTTGGGCTTTTTCCTTCTCTCGTTGTTTTAGGTGTAAGGTTAAGTTGTTTATTTGAGCTTTTTCTTCTTTCCTGATGTAAGATTATATTGCTATAAACTTCCCTCTCAGAACTGCTTTTGCTGTGTCTCATAGGTTTCATGTATAGTTGATTTATGATGTTTCTTCAGTTTCTGTCATACAGAAAAATGACCCAGTCCTGTGAATGGGCAGTGGGGCCCTACTGTACAGCACAGGGAATTGTGTGTGATTGGGTCCCTTTGCTGCACAACAGAAATTGAAGAAACATTGTAAGTCAACTATACTTTAATAAAAATAAAAAGATATTTACCTTCCTTGATTCCTCAGTAGAAACACTTTTATTTATTTATTTATTTATTTTGGTTCTTTTTTTTTCTTCCTATATCTCTATATTATAAATTCACATGCTAGGTTTTCATTTATTCATTATAGTCATAATGTACTATTAGCTTCCTGCTATAATGCATTATAATTTAACCCATTTACACAATTGTTACTAAATTTTCTTGTTTTTTTAGTCACCTTTGTTGTTTATCTTTGTTTCTATCAACTGTAAACAATATTCTTGACTGCTTCACTACTATTCTTCCTCACTTTCAACCATTTGTATTTATACATTTATATTATCAAATTTAACATTTCATTTTTTTTCTGTGTCAAGAAATACTTCTGTTCTTTAAATATGTAATGTGCTATTGTTTAGCTAACACCGATTGAGGACTTCCTTTGTGTTAAGCACTATTAACAAGTACTTTGGGTTAATTAACTCATTTAAGCTTCAGGAGATTATAATAGATAACTGTTATTATTTCTGTCCTACAGAAAGAAAACTGGGTAATAAGAAATTGAGACTATTTCTAGATTTGATAGCCAGTAAGGATTTTAGAGATGGTGCTTCTAACAATTACATAATATAATCATTTTAGGATGTCTATTACAGCTGAAAGTTATTAACCACTTATTTACATTAAGACTACAAATAGAATCCATGACAGAGCCAAGCAGTGTGCTGTGATCATACTTAGTTTCTAATCTGATTTTTTAGAGTTCCTAAGTATTTTTTTTCCTTACTTTGCCTGGTTATTCTGTCTCCTAAATTGTTTTAATAGCTCAAGAGTGGGATTAAATCTCTTTTTTTCCCCCTTTGATACCTTTTCCCAAGCCTTCCGTTATCCTGCTCCAAGTTGGTCTGAAGCTCTCTAGGATGGATCATCACACAAGTCCTCTCCAGACCTGGATCACCTCTTTCGCAGATCTCACATTTTCTTCCTTCTTGGTTACTGTTTCATTGTGCTACTGCATATCCTCAAGTAATAACCTAAGAAATAGTGGCAAAAAATATGTTTCAGGGAACCTACATTTTTGAAGTTTTTTAAAATGTTCTTTGGACAGTTGGTTTGACTGCTTTTAGGATCCTAAGTTGAAAATCATTTCCACTCAAAGCTTTGAAGGCATTGAAGGCTTTTTTATCTTGTAGCCTTCAAAATGGTTGACGAGATAACCAATGCTAAGATTATACTTGTTATTTTATTGATGTACTTTTTCTTCTCCTTGGAAACTACTAGGATACTCTTCTCCATGGTATTCTGAAAGTTTATGACAATGTGACAGAGTCGGCTCTATTATTTGATGCACTGGGGACTCATTGTACTTCATCTTATTTCATCATCTACTTTAGGAAATCTCTGTTTTTGTTTCCTCCTTTCCATTATTCTTACTCTCTCAAATTTCTATGAATGAGATGTTGAACTTTTGAATAATTATATATGTGAATATATGTCAAAACTTTTCTCTCATATTTTCTTTTTAGCTTTTTAATTTTTATGCTAGAATTTTTCACTCAATCTCTTGTAACCCTTTAATTTTCTTCCTTTCTATATTTTAGTTTCAGGAAACATTTTTATTAGTGTATAGTTGATTGACAGTTTTGTGTCAATTTCTGCTGTAGAGCATAGTGACCCATTCATATATATATATATATATATATATATATTCTTTTTATCATATTATCTTCCATCATGTTCTACCCTAAGAGACTGGACATAATTCCTTGTGCTATACAGTAGGACCCCATTGCTTATCCATTCTAAATGTAGCAGTTTACATATACCAATCCCAAACTCCCCATCTGTCCCACTGCTTCCCCCCTCCTCCCTGGCAACCACAAGTCTGCTTTCCACATCCATAATCTGTTTCAATTTCATATGTAGGATCACTTGTGCCATATTTTAGATTACACATATAAGTAATATATGGTATCTGTCTTTCTCTTTCTGACTTAACTCACTTAGTATGAGAATCTCTAGTTGTATCCGTGTTACTGCAAATGGTATTATTTTGTGCTTTTTATGGCTAAGTAATATGCCATTGTGTGTGTATGTGTACCACATCTTCTTAATCCATTCATCTGTCAATGGGCATTTAGGTTGTTCCCATGTCTTGGCTATTGCAAATAGTGCTGCAATGAACATAGGAGTGCATGTATCTTTTTGAGTTGTACTTTTGTCTGGATACATGCCCAGGAATAGGATTGCTGAGTCATAAGGTAGTTCTATATTTAGTTTTCTGAGGTACTTCCATATTGTTTTCCATAGTGCTTGTACCAATTTACATTCCTACCAACAATGAAGGACAGTTCTCTTTTCTCTGCACCCTTTTCAGCATTTGTTGTTTGTAGATTTGTTAATGATGGCCATTCTAATGAGTGTGAGATGGTACCTCATTGTAGTTTTGATTTGCATTTCTCTAATAATTAGAGATGTTTCAGCATTTTTTCATGTGCCTACTGGCCAGCCATATGTCTTCATTGGAGAAATATCTGTTTAGATCTTTTGCCCATTTTTCACTTGGGCTGTTTTTTTGTTGTTGAATTGTATGAACTATTTGCATATTTTGGACATTAGGCCCTTGTCTGTTGCATAGTTTCTAAAGATTCTCTCCCATTCTGTAGGTTGTCTTTCATTTTAATGGTTTCCTCTGCTGAGCAAAGGCTTTTGAGTTTATTTAAGTCCCATTGGTTTATTTTTGTCTTTATTGTCATTATTCTAGGAAGTAGATCAAATAAGATGTTGCTGTGATTTATGTCAAAGAGCATTCTGCCTATGTTTTCCTCTAGGATTTTTATAGTTTCTGGCCTTACATTTAGGTCTTTAAACGCATTTTGAGTTTATTTTTGTATATAGTGTTAGTGTTTTCATTTCATTCTTTTACATGTAGCTGTTCAGTTTTCCCAGCACCACTTATTGAAGAGACTGTCTTTCTTCCACTGTATGTTCTTGCCTCCTTTGTCATATATTAGTTGGCCATAGATGCTTGGGTTTATTTCTGGGTTTTCTATCCTGTTCCATTGAGCTATATTTCTGTTTTTGTTTCAGTACCATACTGCATTGGTAACTGTAGCTTTGTTGCGTAGTCTGAAAAACTATATTTTTAAGTATCTAGAGTTGTTTTTATTCTCTAATTTTTTTTCATTGCATCCTGTTTTTGTTTTATGGATGCAGAATCTTCTCTGATTCTCTAATATTGATTAGAAGAAGGGTTTTTTCCCTGAATTCTGAATTAACTCTATCTCCTTTAGGATCATATTTTTCTTTTTAATTTTGATATTCTTCTTTTTGTTGCAGGGTTTTCACATGTTTCAGTATTCTTCATTTTTCTTTTATAATTAAACACAAGGCCACATAAGATTCAGTCTGTGAACTCTCTGGGGGCAAGTAGGCTTATCAACTAGCTAGCTCTCAAACCAGGGGGACTCTAAAATGACAGAATTGAGGCATTTGCTCCAGTGCCCTTTCTGGCTGTCCTGGTTCTTTTAGATTATTCATTCTTCACTGTGAGAAAAGGCCTTCCTCCTTTTCACATCTGTCTTTTTGTTAAAGGAATGCATGCCTGTCTTCCAGGAGCACTATGTACAGGGAAAGGGAAGGCTATGGCAGAGGAGTCTATATTCTGTACTTCACTTAACCTCATTTTCTGTGTCCCCAGCTTCACTTCTACTTGCCACTGTCCCTCTGATTCTACAAGCCACATTCTCCAGCACAGTGCAGAGCTGATGGGTTTCCATCTGAGCTATAGCTCCACCTCCCCCTTCAGGCTTCGGCTTCCTCTTCTCCACATCACCAAAACCCAATCATCCTCATACTTCAAGGCAAGTCTTGAAATCATATTTTGATGATGGCTCCCTTCCCATTCTCACACTGCAGCAGTGACCTGAGCCAGAGCAGTAACAATGATGGATTCTTAACCCGCTGAGCCACCAGGGAAATTTCAGACACTATAATCTTCATTAACAGAAGGTGCTAGTAAATGTTGTGGTTTGTCTATTAAACATTTTATGTCAGCCCATTTTTTTTTCTCAAAATGTACTCTTCAGCCTTCCAGGATGGAAGGTGTTCTTTTCCAGTTCTTCCATCACCGCATAATAAAATCAGAAGTTCTGGGGCAAGGCTTAGATACAGGTGTTCATTAGGAAGCTCTATGAGTGATTAAAACAGGCAGCTGGGGCTGGAATGACTGCTCTTACCATAACCACTGAGAAGGCAAGTTGTAGTCCATTTCAGTGCTGATATTTGTCTCTGTGTGACCTATTTCAAAGTTCCTGCTTTGATAGACATTTTTGAAAGTCTTGATAATATAATAAGCCATCAACAAATTTTAGAGAGTGCCATATCAAGCTACTGACGTGTTATCATCAAGTTCTGTTAGTTGTCAGATACAAGCAATTGTACATTTAATAATTATAGGACCAGGATGTTGCTGAGTCCTGCTTTTGCATGGCGCAATGGGACAGAAAAGCCTCCTATGACGCACATTCACAGGAATGCCAATCTCTGTGGCTGCTCATGCAATACAGTAACATTTTGTCACATTTAAACCTCCCATAAGGGAAAGTATGCATTCCTACATTAAGCATATAGCCCAGTTCAGTTAATCCTGCCAGTAAATTACCAGTATAATAAATACTATTAGAAATGTACATTTTTAGTGTGCAAGTTAATAAAATTTCTTCTTGAAGCATGAGTGTATTCCCTTGAAAAAAAAGCTCATGCCCTACTTTTACATTAAAGCTGCTATTCCCTGAACAATATATTTTCCCACTGTGATAGAATTTTGAAATTCTAGTGTGCATCATCTGATGAGTTTACTAAAAATGCAAAATTCTTGGCCTCACGCTCAGAAAGTATGATTCTATAGATGTGGATGATGGCCCAGGAATCTTCATTGAGGAAATTGTGCAGATTATCCCAATGCAGAAGGAACTTGGATGTTCCTTTGAGAATCTCATTCTCAGGCATAGAGCAGAAAGAAGCAGATTAATTAACAACCCAAAATCTTCTGATAAATACTTTCAGAGGAAATAGAGCAGAGAAAATCAGTATGTAAAGGTCTGCAAAGGACCCAAGTCGCACTAAAGCTAAATAGATGGTAACTCTTCCCATTATACGTATAAGTGAACTGAAAAGATAAGAAAGTCATTATCAGTTTAATAATTTTTTTAAAGAAAAACTCATTTATTGAGGTAAAGAACCCTTAATTATCAAAATGCCAGACTTTGAAGTTCCTGTTGTGGCTCAGCGGTTATGAACCCAACTAGTATTCATGAAGATGCAGGTTCGATCCCTGGCCTTCTCAGTGGGTTAAGGATCCAGCATTGCCCCAAGGGTGGTGTAGGTGGCAGACATGGCTTGGATCTGGCATTGCTGTGGCTGTGGTGTAAGCCTGCAGCTGCAGCTCAGATTCGACCCCCAGCCTGGGAACTTCCATATGCTGCAGGTGCTGCTATAAAACACCAAAAAAAAAAAAAAAAAAAGCCAGACTTTGAAATGACATTTTTATTTGCTCTGTGAAATACTAATTCTACAGAATCATGTTTCTTCAGCATACTGGATCAACGTGTCTCCCCACAACACAAAAGACGCATAATGTCAACTGCCCTTTACAAATAAATAGCAGTTTTCCTACTTGTCTTTCCCCAAGAATCTCTCTGCATATATTTGTGCATTGTGTCAGGACAAACCACAGGCTCAGACAAAAGCGAATAGGTAAACCGGTTAAAACTGGAGGCCCTTCTTTGCTGTCATCTCTTTTCCTCAGAGGAATGATCGCCAAAGGGAGCTAAATGGTTGAAAATAAGTATTCAAATAAAATCAGTATTACATTCAAGCTACTTTATTCATTTTAAGAACTTGAGCTGTTTTTCTCTGTGTTATCATAAATGGAAGCAGGTAGAAACCTGCAAATTCAAACAGTGAGGGAAGTAAAAGTGACAGAAGTCTTTGTTAGGTACTTAAGCAGCTTGGATCATCTTCCTCTCTGTATATCCCCCAGACGAGCAATTATGATTGCTTTACAGATAATAAATTCTACAGGGAAGTTACTCACTCTGATTGAAAAGCCTAGCATGGTTGGGCCCAAAATAACCATGGCCAGATGCCAAGTGAAATTTCCCCTAAACATGACTGTCTTGCCCAGTTCCACAATCCCAGACAAGGGTTGCTCCAAACCTCTTCAGCACCCACCTCATCCCTCTACTGGTTAGAACAAAAGCTCTTGACTTACCCTCCCCTAAATTGTCCCTTCTTGCCTGCATTTCTCACCTGCCTCTAAACTTGTGGCCAGTATTTAACGGCTGACCGGTGGACTGACTGAGCAAAGGTCAGATCTGCTCCCCTTGCAGTTCAAAAGTATTTTGATCCCTAAATGATTAGCTCCTTTTTGTACATAGAAATGTCCTCAATTATGAAGCTAGTCACACGGGAAGGAGGAGGAAAGAAAGGGGAAAAGAAGGGGGTCCCTTGACGATAACTGCTGTGACCCAGCCTTGGTTCTGCCCTTGACCACTTCACCCTCCTCCTTCAAAGAAGCTTAGAAATGGGTACAGGTCTTTTCATGCCATTATTACCTTGTGATTCAGATTTTATTTATTTATTTATTTATTTGTCTTTTAGGGCCACACCTGCAGCATATGGAGGTTCCCAGGCTAGGGGTCAAATCAGAGCTACAGTTGCAGGCCTACACCACAGCCACAGCACTGCCAGATCTGAGCCACATCTGCGACCTACACCACAGCTCACAGCAACATCAGATCCTTAACCTACTGAGCGAGGCCAGGGATCAAACCTGCAGCCTCATGGATACTAGTCTGATTCGTTTCTGCTGAGCCATATAGGCACCTCCCAGATTTTATTTTATTTTATTTTTTTAAAGAATCAGTTTACCCATAACATATGGTGACCAAAAATAAAACCAATGTCAAGAAAAGAAAAGTTTGCTGGTTCACTTACATTTTTTAGGGGGATGATAATATTACCAAACCTTACATGAGTATCTGTGTATCAACCATCTTCCTGCATTAAAAATGCCTGTGCTGGTGGCACTTCCTATTCCAGTTAAAATAAATGTCCCACTGTGCTTGCTTCAGCAGCACATATACTAAAATTGGAATGATTCAAAGATTAACATGGCCAGTGTGCATGGATGACATGGGGATGAGGGAAGCATTCCATATTAAAAGAAAAAGAAATAAAGGTCCCACTGATGATTGCATACATATCACCCAAACTTAAAAAAAAAAAGTCTTAATTTCTACCTTCCACTTAATTTTATTTATTTCAATATTTTTAATAAGTTTTCATCTCTTGGCCTTTACCATCACAAGTAATATTTTCCATTTTTCCAGCATCTTCTATGATGGTTCATATGTCATCAATCCTCAAGTTGTGGTTGGTACATACTGGGATGGGACGGCCATCCAGGGCTTAGACTCAGGCTCGTGAGATAGATTAATCAAAATATAATGGTCTAACGTAGTAACCAAGTTTGTGAACATAAGCTGAGGGGTTTTTTTACCTAATAAGTAATGATAATAACTATTTTCTTGTTTCTTTCTGGGTGCTAATGGCCAACTTCAGAGAGATGCAATATTAGTACAGCAACGCAGAACACTCAAAATCAAAATATTTCCATCGGATTTTGATTTTTCTTTTAATTACAATGGTACATGAGTTTAGCTTTCTTCATTTTACAATAGTTTAAATTACAGTACATCTAATGAATGAAAACAGATGGTTCTCTATGTTTGAGTTTTCTGGGCCTAGCAGTAGAAACAGGCTGTCCCACACAGCCTGCTGAAAGCCCCACAGAAAGTAAGCAGAAAGGAGTCGTGGAGGATGTAATTAGCCCTATGAGAGCAAACCAAGTAGTGTCAAATAAATAATTCAATACTAGCCTTTTTTCATTAATATAAAAAAAAGTAGAGGATGGGAGAGTTTTGACTGTCTTCTTCTAGTACTCATAAATTACATGTGCAGCCTTAAAAATTTCTGTTGCCTGTCTAGGCCTTTAAAAAAGTAGCTCAAGGATTAGATTAGCAATAAAATGTTTGTGACTAGTACCTAGGATTTTGACTCCTAGTGCAATGTTTTTTCACTGCTATATACAACAGCCTGATCTTCAGCAAGAGATATTTTGTTGAAAGGGAACTTCTTATGGGGCATAAAGGCCAATAATAATCTATTCCAGAATGCCCAGTGGAATTCTTTAGCTTTAGTCTTCAAGATCCAAGTGTGAGCAGCTGTCACAAAGAACAAGTTGTCGGCAGAAACAAGGGCATGTACACAGGGGTGAGGCAGACATAGAAGGAAAAAGGATCATCTCTCTCTTCACCCCCCGTCCTGCCCCAGGCCAAAGTGTTCCCATGACTCTTATTTCAGAATCATTTATGAAGTCAGAGGTAGCTAGATATTCACAAAAGTGCTGCTCTTCCTTTTAGTACCCATCCAATCTGTGAGCTCCAGAGCGATTGCAACTATTGATCTCCAAACCCTTGTGCAGGAAGAGATGCTAAGCGGATCACTTTTCCAAGTTATTTTCTAACAGCTGTATGACACATCTCATGACAAAAGCTGACACAATTTGAACACAACTTTAAAAATTGCTTTCTTATGCCATTATAAAAACATCAGTATTTAGTTGATAAAACTAATAATGTCATAGGGAGATCAGAAATTGAGTTTTTACATATAATAATAGAAAACAGAAACCATGCCTTTTGATGAAAGTAAATGCTTTTTAACACGTTTTTCTTCTTTTCTGGAAATGATGGATGAAAGTAATAAGAACTTTAAGAAGTGGAGGTAATTCTGTGAAAAACTGTCAATTAATAGGTCAGATTAGGCTATCAATAATTTACATCTAGGTATTCCCACTAACATTTACAAACTGATCCAAGTTTTGGCTCCCCAGCTGGTCCCAGTAAATTATATTCACAGTACCCCAAATTTGTGTAGTGTTCAGTTCCAACTATAAATAATTTGAAATTAAATCAGCAAGGGTACGGTAGATAAAGGTTGAAATGCAAAGAAGTGCAGGCAGGAGAGTAAAGATAAATTTGAACCAGAGCCACATCTTGTTATAAACATGCTTAAATACAGTCTTTGCCTTTGCCAAATGATTTGGGAAACTGAGGAAATACCATGGGGATAATTAAAACAAAGTAAAGAGAAATTCAAAATTGCCTTTGATTTGAGGTATTGAGAAGATACATGTAAAGATTTTTGGTTGTGTCTTGGTTTGAATTACCTAAACATAATTGCTCTCAATATCTCCACTTCAGTTACTGTGTTTCCATGGGGTCTTTAGAATAAGAGATAAAAGGACACTATTCAGAGGCATGTTTATTGAACAACAGTGAGAATGAATTAATAAGTATAGTCTTTACAAACCCACAACCCCCCTACACATTTCCACCCTTCTTCTCACTTCTTTCTTGAGCATATCTGGAATTTTAATTGCCAGTTACCCTCTGTTAAAGTAATCAAATACTATTTGGACTTAACTATAAGTTTTACAGTTTTCCTTGCTCAATTATTATTATTTTTTTTAATTCGTAGCTTTTCCTTATACTAATTTTTAAAAATTTGTTATAACCTATCCTCTAGAAATTCTTTTTGAAATTCTATAGGTAGTAAACTTCATGAATCCTTATAAATCTTAATATTAGTTTGCATTCTTGGTTTGAAATTATTTTCCCATAGAAATTTTGAAGAAACCGTTTCACTATTTTCTTGCATCCAATGCTGCTGATGGAAAGTCAATAGAATATATTGATCTGGCACAACAGCAGATCCTGGAGTTTAAAGAATGAAAGCAATGAAGGAGTTCACATCAGCCCTGCAGACCTTGCAGTCTCATTGCACACTGTGAGGGAGCTGACCAAGATGGCCGCTGTGCCCCTTCCTATCCCTCATCTTGTGAGCCTGTGCATTTGCCTAGCATTTATGTCAGTGGTTGTATTTGTTTTCTACCACTTTGTAACAAACCACCACACACTTAGAAGTTTTATACAAGGCAGAGTTATCATCTCAGTATTTGTGGGTCAGGAGCTTGGGCACAACGTGACTAGATTCTCTGTTCAAGACCTTCCAAGGCTGAAATCAAGAGTCACTTGAGGCCATAAGCCTCATCTGAGACCCAGGGTCCTCTCCTAAGCTGACCCCTTATTGGCAGAATTCATTTCTTTGTGGTGGCAGGCTAAGGTCCCTGTTTTCTTGCTGGTTTGTGGTTGGGGATCATGCTCAGCTTTCAGAGGCCACCTGCACTTGTCTGACACATGGCCTCTCCACAGCCACAGTTTGTTTTCAAGGCTACTGAGAAAAATCTCTCTGCTATCTCTCTGTCTTCTAGAACCTCTTTTGAAAGGGTTCATCTGATTAGACCTGACCCACCCAGAATCAGGGAGAGATTTTTCCCCAAACAACATAATTTAGAGGGCCATCCATTCTGATACATGTTGTTTCTGCTCATTTATTTTTAGCTGCTAGATTGAACATTATACCATCCTATGAACATACCAGTCATCCTTTGCATTTTAATTCAATCATTTCTTTAGGAAGGACATTTCTGATCTGACAAACTCCCCCTAACACCCCCTGCCCAATAGGTAGGTAGGTAGGTAGGTAGATACATGCATACATGCATACATCAGGTCCCCTAATAAGGCACTTTCATAGCACTTAATATTTTTCTTTATAATTCTTTTTTTTTTTTTTTTTTTTTTTGCTGTTCCATAATTATCTTGGTTACTTAGTTAATGTCTTTCTTCCCCATCAGTTTATATGCCCATGAAGGAAGCAATCGTGTTTATTTTCCTCACTATTGTGCTCTCATTTCCTAGCATGGAGGCTATCAAGACATATTTGTTGAATGAAGACTGTTCTGGGACAAACATTCCTAACAGCATGATTTTAATAGAATTATATGGCTCTGGGCATTGGTGGACTTGTGAAGAGAACTTCAAAGTCAAAACTCCTGTCAGTAAGAGCAGGAAACTGGAGGTTGGTCCCTGACAAGGCCCCTGACTTGGGGCTGCAATAATGCTGAATCCCTGCAGTGGAGGAACAGCCATTGCTTCTCTTTTCTCTGTCAATAGTGAATTAAGTGTGTGTTTATGGGGCTCACGGTTATTTTCTTTTGAGAGAGTTAATTGATGGAAGGTTAAATAAAGCCACAAGTTTTTACTTAAAGAAAACAGAGAAAATGAAGGATTACTTTAATTATGAGCAATGTGTCAAAAGAAATGTTTCCCAAATTAATCTTTTCTGGGAGTGCAACAATTCTTCCTATAATTCATTTTAACGCCTCATAAAAAAAAAAAAAAAGGAGGGGGCACATTCTACCCAATCCTTCTTTTATAGATACACACACAGTGTTCGGTCAGCTCTCACTTAGATTACAACAAACAACATGAATTAATTACAGGCATTAAAGCTTTTCTTTCCAAGGTGTTTGCTTTCTAAGGATTAGTTTTCCCACGTTAGCTGCAGGAGGCACCCCTTTCTGGTTAAAGGAGAGGCTTATTCTGGAAAGTGACTAGGAAAGCCTTAGTACCGCTCCCTCTCCTTTAAAATATCCTAAATCCTCCAGGATGTTACACATCCAGTTGTGTCTTTTAAAGGCAGCTCAACTGAATTCTTCCAAGGAAAAGAGCAGAACAGCCTTGGAATGGTTTGAGTGTTAACATTTGTTCTTAATCTATCAAAATTCTCCTACTCATGTTCACAGAGTTTGTGAGTATTCTCTGAAGACTTTTCAGAGCTGGAAATCAGTCCAATCCCAGTAGTAGGGGAGGGTTGAAAAGGATGGAGGAGGTGTTCTGTCGAATTCTTTTTTTTCCTACAATGTTGACGAGTAAGAAAACTCGAAGAGGAGTTCCCGTCGTGGCGCAGTGGTTAATGAATCCGACTAGGAACCATGAGGTTGCGGGTTCGGTCCCTGTCCTTGCTCAGTGGGTTGGCGATCCGGCGTTGCCATGAGCTGTGGTGTAGGTTGCAGACGCGGCTCGCATTCCGAGTTGCTGTGGCTCTGGCGTAGGCCGGTGGCTACAGCTCCGATTCAACCCCTAGCCTGGGAACCTCCATATGCCATGGGAGCGGCCCAAGAAATAGCAACGACAACAAAAACAAAAAAGACAAAAAGACAAAAAAAAAAAAAGGAAACTCGAAGACCCTACTTAGAGGTCAGTGTTTGTTTTTGTTTGTTTGGGGTTTTTTTCTTTCTTTCTGTCTTGGTCTCTCTAAGAGGAACATGTTGGTAGGGGAGGGAGTGTAGAAAAATAGAAAGGGGAGGGGGAAGTGTGGAAAGAGGATGGTCTGAGATTGAGGATGGTACATGTAGGGTGAAACTGTCAGAATTTAAGTAGCTTCCTCTAACTAACCTGCCAGGAGCTCTGTGTGATGACATTGTAATGGTTCTGCAATCTAAAACCCCAAGAAAGGCAAGGAAAAACGGTGGGTGGGGAAATTTGAGGTTTCCTATACAGTAACTTCTGGCCAAGAGCCAGACTCTTTCAGGGTTTAGCAGTCATGTTCAGACTGGCCATGTTTCTTGTTTTGTTTTAACTTTACACACTCATGCAGATTTTCTGGAAGTTCAAGAAGAGAGTTCAGAATGTGTTGGCCTCGCCTGGTATGATTTGTGATAAACAGTAACCTTCTGCAGGGTTTAACAGCAATTAGACAGAGCACACGCAAAAGAACACAGGGTAACTTCATGTAGTATTAAGGAGTCGTCAGCATAAAAGTCCATGAAATACGAGGTCTGTGAGCAATAGCAGAGCAGATCAGCAGAAGAAGTTGCTGAAGATAAGTGCCTGAACGTAACGCTGGATATAAGGCAGGCAGCAGGGGATAAAATTCCTATTCAAAAGGAATAGGTCATAAATCTCTATCCCTCGTCCCAGTAGAGGAGGTCAACTAAATGTATAAACCAACTAAGGATCTGGAAAGAGAACAGCAGGTCCTTTCCTTCTCCCCAAATGCAAGAGAAATGGATATAATTTTACAAATAAGTGAGGAATAGATCTTACCAGATCCCCACATCCCACCCCATGGTACTGACACTGATGACTTGCTCTGGGTTGGATGGCTAACTTTAGAGGCTCTTAGCATTGAAAATATTATGAGGTCTTCCCCACCGGCAATTTAGAACAATACCTAAAGAGTGAAACACAACTTGCAAGGAGTGCTGAAATCAGAGTAGCTTCTTTCTAGATGTTTTGACTGCAGAACCTGGATGAGTTCATTGATTGGAGTTTGACTTCTCTTACTGGCGTGGGGTTGGTGGCCCAGCTTTGTTGGTGTCCTGGACCCATGCTGAGTCTGCTAGTTGGCTGACCCTCCCCTGCCCTCCAGATCCATACAGGGCCCTGGAGAAGGCAGAGCGAGAGGGCCAGGGCCCAGATACTGTGGAAAGCCTTGCAGAATAGTCTTCCTGCAGAAGGGGCTGTTGTTCCTGGGCCTCAGTGCTCTTGCGCAGTGAGGAGGGCATGGAGCAGCTCCCCTTCGCTGGGCTGCTGCATCCGAGGTGGCCTGGGGGGAGGTGGCGCCCTGAGAGGGCCATGGTGGTCACTTAGCAGTTTAACTTCCAAGCTGCACAGTAAGGCCACTGCAGGGAAAATGTCTGTACTTGAAGTAATCACAGGCTTTCTCTTCTAATACCAGCCTGCCCTGCCAAAGTGTCAGCAGCACAAAGAGCCCCAGTATTCTTCCTCTATCACAGAGTAAGCAGTGCATCCCCCTACCGCTTGGCTCCCGGCTCCCTGTCTGGACAGGAACACAGCTGGGCTTTCATCTAATGAGGGGTGGATTCGAGCCGATTACTTTTGTTTGGCCTTCATTGAAGACAACAGAGCAGAAGGTATTTTACATTTGTCCTGCGTTCGAAGCCCCAGTGAGGGATGACTCAAGAACATTTTTTTCTCAGAGCAAAGGCTGCTAGTGAAAAAGCACATAATTTTTTTTTTTTTCCTGAAGAAAGGAATGTTAAGAAAGTGCTCAGAATTTTGTACAAAAATCATGTTTTACTTGCATTATCACTCACAGGCTGAGTGGTTAATGAACCCAACTAGTATCCATGAGGATGTGGGTTCGTTCCCTGGACTCACTCAATAGGTGAAGGATCCGGTGTTGCCATGAGCTGTGGTGTAGCTCACTGGTGCAGCTCAGATCCTACATTGCTGTGTTTGTGGCATAGGCAGGCAGCTGCAGCTCCAATTCGACCCCTAGCCTGAGAACTTCCATATGCCACAGGTGTGACTCTAAAAAAAAAAAAAGCAAAAAGAGAAAGTTATCTGAATATTTTCAGTAATTGTTGTTTTTGTTTTTGTCTTTTTGCCATTTCTTGGGCTGCTCTCACGGCATATGGAGGTTCCCAGGCTAGGTGTCTAATTGGAGCTGTAGCCACCCGCCTATGCCAGAGCCACAGCAACGCGGGATCCAAGCCACGTCTGCAACCTACGCCACAGCTCACAACAACGCCGGATCGCCAACCCACTGAGCAAGGCTAGGGATCGAACCCGCAACCTCATGGTTCCTAGTCGGATTTGTTAACCACTGCGCCACGATGGGAACTCCATTCAGTAATTGTGTTAAAGATCAATGACTCTCTTTTCCTTGCTCTCTCCCTGGCAATCTCTTCTACCCCCGTGGCCCCAGCTTTCACCCATAGGCTGATGGTTCCCCAAATCTATATCCGCAGCCCAGTCTTTCTTAAGAACCCCAAACTCATAGATATCCAACTACTTGACATCTCAATATGCAAATATATCACAACTTCCTCAAACTTGCTCAAACTTCGAAACTTCCTCAAACTTCCCTGAGAGTATTTGTTCTTTCATGACCTTCTCCAGATCCTCACCCTCTTCTAGATTCTTTCCCCACTTATCAGGCAATCAACCCATAGTCCAGTTGCTCCCGTTATTCCTCTCTCCTTTTTTCATTTCCCTTTATCCTATCAGTCATTTCCTACATTCTATCAATTTTCTTCTTCTAGTAAAATCATACTTTCCAGTATCATAATACTAACACTTATTAAGCACTCATGTTGTGCCAGATACTATTTTAATTGCTTTATATATATATCACTTAACCCACACAGTGACTCTCAGAAGCAGGTACTATCATAATCCCCCTTTTACAGCTGAGAAAACTAAGGTAGAAAGATGTTATATAATTTGCCATATAACATCATATAACAGGTAACTAGAGGAGTAATAGCTCAGACCCAAGCTGATTAACTCCAGGGCCTATGTGCTCCATCCCCAGTGCTGTACTACCTTTTCAAATTATTTATTTTATACATATACATTTATAAATACACTACTCTCCATCCTCACCCCTAAGATAAAGCTCTGACCATGACATATCTGGATGATCCCTCCTCTGGGATTAAGTTCCTAAAGCACAAATGTGTTCTTGTCACACTCCTGCTTAATTGCAATGGATTCTTCAGAATGATTCTAAGTCATTTTCCTAACTGGTCATTGTCACAGTTGTGTTGCTGAATTGGAGGCAGCATGCATGTGTTTTGCTTTATTGGCTCGCCAAGGATAACTCTATCACACAGAATCCTGAATTGGGGTGATCCTAAGATGTTGGAGCAGGGGTGGGTTGCTAAGAAGACTAGGGACCTGACAAGCCGGGCCAAAAAAACACCTGTCTGTGGAACATGAAGGAACTTTTCCTTCTTTGTATAATCAAGGCGGGATGCAGTTCTACTCGAACTGTCCCCCCAAAAGATCTGCCATACATTTGGATGCACATTCACTTCTCTTGTCTGTCACCAGAAATACCAGCAATCCAGTGTACAAATGCATGTAAGAAACTCAGACATGTTAGGAAAAACGAGTCTAGAGGATAAAGATCAATTTCCTTCTTATACAGACAATGCCATTTGTCTATCCTCTGGTCTTATCAATGCCACCTCACTTTTACCCCAAGCTCTGCTCCACCTATCGGGACTTTGTGTCTGAGCACAACTTCCTCCTTCATGCCTTCATGTCTGAAGGTTCTCTTCTCCTCTGCCTAGGCAGTCCTTTCTCGTCTTGTCTTCCTGCAAAGTCTATCTTTGGTTTTGAGGGTTTCACTCACAGGTCATCTCCTGTGCCTCACCTATGCCTTGCACTGTGTAGATAAGTTGCTATGTTCCCCTATGCTGTGTTCATAGACTTGCCTGAGCCACATCCTATCCCTGTATGTGTGTATCAGAGAACATCGTAATCATTCATTCTTCTGTCTCCCTCACTAGACCGTGAGCTCCTTAAAAGTAGGGTCTTTGCTCTGGTCATCTTTATATAACAGGTCTGAATAATACATCCTAGGTGCCTCTTAAATACTGGAACGAAGGAAGCTACACTGTTTCTCAACTATTGAGTCGATCAGATCACAGTGTTTTGTCTTCACTGAATGACCTGTGTAGGACATTCTCTTTTGCTTTATGATGTTATGCTACAAAGAAGAAAACACCAGAAAGCTTTGTTTCATCCAGTTGTCCTTTTTCTTCAAATAACACAGGAATACCTATGATAAAAAGTGCCAATAAAGGGCCAGAGAGGCTTTTATGCAATCTCAGGAGGAAGGAAAGGCGTTTCTGTGTGGTAGCAACTTAGTATATTCCTGCTATAGCTGTCCTTCCAGGAACTGATCTCAACCTGAGCAGAGGAAACAATGAGATGTTTAATGAAAATGGCCAGATGTTAGCACCAGCAACTTCATGAGAGGAGCTATGTCAGGAGCCATCCACATGTAAAATGAACTTCTGCCAAATTCTAGCCACATCTGCAGGTACCTGAACACTTAGGTCTCCTGAGGAAGCCTTTTCAGTTTGGGGCTTTTTCTGATGCTAAGAAATTAGACACTTGTGACTTACTACAGGGCCGTTATAAGGATGAAATCGATGATTTCCTCAGAAATATAAAGATTAAAATGAGAAATTCAGAAAATAAAAATCCTTTTTGTGTTAGAAAAATGTATATTAGAAAGCTTGAGAAGCAGAAAAAACAATGACTCTGCTTAATAGAGTATTACGCCTGCCTAAAAATCTTTTTGAAACTTCTAAGCGATATGAATTTTCTTTTTTGCCTGGGGAATTGGAAAATAATGACTGTGTGAGAGAGTATCATTCCAAAAAAAATATTCCTTTCAATAAATATATCTATTTTTTATTTTCTAAGTTTTATTGAAGTAGAGTTGATGTACAATGTTGTGATAATTTCTGCTGTATGACAAAGTGATTCCGTTACACATATACACATATCCATTTTCTTTCAGATTCTTTTTCCATATAGGTTATCACAGAATATTGAGTTGAGTTCCCTGTGTTATACAGCAGGTCCCCATTGACCATCCATTCCATATACAACAGTGTATATATGTACAATGCCAAACCCCCACTGATATATCTTTGAAGATCTGGTGTTGGGATGTTTGAAGTTACCGTAGCATATTATAGAAAAGGAATATAGCACAGAAGAAGGATTATTAATGGGCTCCAAGTAAGAATTGCTAACATCAGAGTTCCCAATGTGGCTCGGTGGTTAACGAATCTGACTAGTATCCACAAGGACTTGGGTTCAGTCCCTGGCCTTGCTTAGTGGGTTAAGGATCTGGCATTGCCATGAGCTGAGGTGTAGGTCGCTGACGCCACTCAGATCCCGCATTGCTGTGGCTGTGGTGCAGGCCTGCAGCTATAGATACAGCTGTGATTGGACCCCTAGGCTGGGAACCACCATATGCCATGGGTGTGGCCCTAAAAACACAAAAGACAAAGGAAGAAAGAAGGAAGGAAGGAGGGAGGAAGGAGAAAGAAAGAAAGAAAGAAAGAAAGAAAGAAAGAAAGAAAGAAAGAAAGAAAGAAAGAAAGAAAGAAAGAAAGAAAGAAAGAAAGAAAGAAAGAAAAAGAAAGGAGAGAAAGAAATGCTAGCATTTATATCGCACTTGCTTGATGTCAGACATTGCTCCAAGGACTTCACCTGTATTAACTTATGTGTTCCTCACAAGTACCTTACCAAGTATGTATCATCACTAACCTCATTTTACAGGGAAGGAAACTGAGGCACAGAGGGGTGTAGTGAGCTCCCCAAGGGCACAAATGGTGGAGCCATGATTCTAACAGGGGGAGCCTGGCCCCAGAGTTGGCTCTCAATTGGTCTGTCAATTCTGATTTATGTCCTCCTGTGATGTGAGAAGACATTACAGTCACGTAATAAGAATAGAAGGCAGTATTTTAAAAGCATCTCCCCCAGAGATGTTTAAAGATACCAAGGCAATCATGAGTTAGAGATATTTACTGCAGGTCCAATCTATTTGGCAATTGGGCCAAATAGCTACAAATGTATAGACATTTGAGAAAAAATTTGAAGTACTTTATTTAAACCACCCTACACAAGTGGAATCCATCCTAATATGGAAAGATTGCCACAGAAGGAAATTCCACAAATTTCCTTTGTAAACCCTTGCAATATTTATTAAGAAATTCTTCTTGATATCTAACCTAAATCCCTCTCGCTACATTTTTAAACATTTCCTTGTTTCCTCCTTTGGTGGAGATGGAGAACAGCTGGCTAGTATTTTGCATATTTTGCCTTTAGGCCCAAATAATTCCAGTGGTTCTAACCCTTCCTGGAAGCTGTGCTCTCTCTCTCTCCCACGATTCCATTTTCTTAGGTCTCTTCTGAACTCCCCTTCCATCTTCTCTGCAATTAATTTCACCTTTAGGGCCTTTCTGGGAACTGAACAATGTGAAAAAACTAACTCAATCCTTTTTCGGCATTATCAACACCAATTTCAAATGTGTAAATAACACCGTTAGAAGTACTTGAGTTCATACTGAGTCATAGTAAGTTACATCTGAGAACACTGATCATGAAAGAGAAATTATACTGACGCCTCCAGGACATGGGAACGTTATTATGGGGCAAAACAGAAAAGGGGGCAGCAGGAAGAGCAAACCGTGGGTGGAGGGCAAGGACAATGAGTTGTGTTGGATGGCTCTGCTGAAAAGGGGAGCAAAGTTACACTCGTGTGTCCTGGGTGTGTGTGCTTGGGGAGGAGAGCTCTGTGTGTGGCGAGGTAACTGGGTCGCCTCCCTAGGGTGGTGGCGTCTGCACACAGCAGATGGAAGCTGGAGGAGGTAGGATGAATGGGCCATTTTGAGTGGAAAACACCAGTTTTGAGGATGACTCTGTCTTCATGCTGCCAAGGAGGGAGCTCTGCTGCTCTGATGGGGAGAGAGCAGGTGCAGATGTTGGCAGCGTGAAGAGACTCAGATTATTCAGGGCAGGGTCACCATGGAATCCAATACCAGCAACACCTTGTGTTTGCCCAACACATGATAGCCTACAAAGCACTTCCACATTCTTGATTTAATTTTTGTCACACATCGCACCTGGGATTAGCTGGCCAGACATGTTACCACCACTTTCCTTGGAAAGAGATGCATGTAGGATCACACCACTTGGAAAAGAGTGAGGAAAGACCCTTGCCCTTTGGCCTCCTATTTTGGTGCTCTTTGCTCCACACCACCCTGCCTTTCCTGCAAGAGTTCTCAGGGCAGGTATCGGTGAGCATTTTCTTGAGATTCTTCTGTAAGGGTAAGAGTGCTGCTTAATTGGTTAAGGACATCCAGTACTTGAAGCCAAGCTGTGCAAGCTTCATAAACACTGAAAGGAGGTGATATTAATATGATGAAATGATGAGAAGGGGGAAGATGTTTCCTTAGCACATTGAATGGTAGCTGATGGACTCCCCAGACAACTGATTACCCTCAGAAAACACTGTTTACTCTGGTTTAGGATTGGATGAAGGTCCCCTAACCATTATTGCTTGGTAAATAAACACTGAACAGAAAGATGACAAATTCTTTAAATAATGTGCTCTTTAATCATGGAAAAGAATATATTCAAAGAATTATTAATGCTATTTCCTAGTCACAATACCCTAAAACCAAACATTAGCCCCATCAGAGTAAGCTGTGTACATTGAATTGTTCATGAGTCAAATAAGAACTGAATACCGTATTGAAACCAAAGCAAAATTAGTTATTTTCCCTAGTAAGAAAGGCCTCCTTCTTCCCACCCCCAGAATTTCCACACAGATGAGAGAATGAACTATTTTATTTTAAAAAAGCTTTTGGCAAAATGTTAACCAACCACAAATGTGGCCTCTGAGCCCAGGCACCAAAGAAACCCATACTGTTCCTTTGAGAAATACACAGTTTGTCCAACAGATGAGAGGAAATAGAAAATCATAGTTGTGTCAAACCTAGTAAGTTAGTAAATTTAACTATCCCAATTAGAGTGTGAAATGTCTCATAAATCAGCTGCAATGAAGTCATGTTGCACAATATCATAGTTTTGTGGGGTTTTTTTACCATATTTTGTGATGCTCCCCAGTGTAAATTAATGGCTAGCTTAGTGTGCCCAGTTGTTTATTCATTCAGTACACTTATGGGAACATGAAAACATTCAGCCTGTACAAGTCAGTCAGACCACATGAAACTGCCAGGAAAGAGCAAGACAGATACATCTAGTCCTGGCTCCACAGGGCAGTCATATAGGGGCCCAGGGCCAAATTTTCCTGACCAATCAGAAAGAACATCTTGGACCCAACCATGGAAGTGTAGCTATGAGCAGTGAAATAGAAAACTCATTCTAAATCCCATGAGGCTTTCCATGGAAAAGTACAACTTTTTTTGGTATTTGACTTCATGATTATTTCATTTTAACCAAAAATCTATTCTTGGTCCTAGGAATATGACTTCTCTCAATGATAGTCCTCATTCTATGCAGATTTTCTTCATGTATTCTGATTACTATAGGCTGAAATCTTCAATCATGAGATGATTGTATTTATGCAGGTTTTTAAACTTGCATTCTCCATCTCATCGATATCTGAAGAATATTCCGGCTTATTTGCTCAGGGCTTCAGTAGTTATAATCTGTCTACACAGTGTATCAAGGCATTCATTTATCTCAGTTCATAGTGCAAATGAGGCCAGGTAGCATGTTCAGTCCCTCTAAGAGTCATGCATTTTATATAGTGACAAACTGCTGCTTGGTCACCCTTAAACAGACCACAAAGGGGATTGGGCTTCTGTGGATGGCTCATCCCAAGACCTATCACCTGCCAATGCAAATGAGCTCTTGGGGAGTTCCCCGGTGGTGCAGTGGGTTAAGGATCTGGTGTTGTCACTGCTGTGGTTTGGGTTCAATCCCTGGCTTGGGAACTTCTACATACCATGGTACAGCCAAAAAAATAAATAAATAAAAAGTAAGAAAACAAGCTCTTGGAATCCACTAAATGTGGGTTCTGTTCCATTATCTTCATCTGCAACCTCCTAATCTTGTACTAGAGGCTTTGAGATATTAGTCCATGTCACACAGCCAGAGTACTCACAGTGAAAGTCCTTGGAGGACCAGGAAATCCGTGTGAGTCCAGAGCTTCCACAAAGAGCCTTCTTTGCTGGCTGTACCACTCCTCTGCCCTGGCCTGGCCAAGATACCCTCTTCTGAACTTAGGCTGAGTTGGCAGAGTTTCTCATCCTCTGTGATCATTTTTATACACAGCTTTTATTAACTGAGCAGAACAGAAAAAGCAATTTACATTAGAGCCAGACTAACATGTGGTAGAAATTCCCTGAGGGATTAAAGTGAACATGGTGTCCCCTCCCTAGGAGAGAAAGTCAAGAGAGTGACAAATCTGAGTTCTGCTTCATTACAAAAAATATACAATCCCCAAGGGCTTTCTCTGAAAGGAATCAAGGGACTAATGAAATACAAAAGCCCCATTCTGAAAATGAAGAAACTGACAACCAAGAAGTTAGTGGAGAGAGTAGTACAGGTCATTAGTAGAATAATATATTAGCTTCCTAGTATCATGTGCTCAAAATAACACACACTTATTATCTTAGAGTTCTGGAGGTCAGAAGTCTAAATTGAGCTGACAGGGTTGCGTTCTTTCTGGAAGCTCTACAGGAACTTCTAGAGACTACTGGCATTCCTTGGCTCATGGCCCCGCTGTCCTGTCCATCTTCAAAGCCAACAGCATAGCACTTTCAAATACCTCTCCTTCTGACCTCCCGCATCTGCTGTCATAGCCCTTTCTCTGAGTCATCCTTCTTATAACCACCTTTAGGATTAATAATCTTCCAACTCAAAATCTTTAACTTAATCATGAATGCGTAGTTTCTTTCACTGTATAAGGTAATATATTCAGAGATTTTAAGTATATGGCAGTGGGGAGGGAGACAGGGTATCATTCTGCCTATCACAAATAACAACCAAAATGTCTAAACCTCATTAGTGACTGAGCATCTAGCAAATATGTGTGTTAATTTCCTTTAAAAAATTTAAAAATGATTTACTAAGTACAGGATACTGTGATTGACAAAGATGGCAAAGCAAATAATAAGCCTGAAATTCTCTTTAATTAATTGATAAAGATATGTTTTAGATGTAATTCACAAGTACAGAAGCCTTCTTAAGATCCTTTAGAAAGGAGGTCCTGCTGTGGTGCAATGGGATCAACAGTGTCTCTGCAGTGGCAGGGACGCAGATTTGATCCCCAGCCTGGGAACTCCATATGTCATGGGGCAGCCAAAAAAGAAAAAATATATATCCTTTAGAAGAAAAAAAAAAAGAATAAAATTGTGCTGACAGAGGAGACAAAGAGCTCATAATCCCAATTTTTGTGTTGTTGTCTTTTTAGGGCTGCACCTGCAGCATATGGAGGTTCCCAGGCTAGGGGCTAAATTGAAGCTGCAGCTGCTGGCCTATACAGAATCAGAGCCATATCCGTAACCTACACCACAGCTCACAGCAACACAGGATCCTTAACCCACTGAGTAAGGCCAGAGATCAAACTTTCCTCCTCTTGGATACTAATCAAGTTCATTTTCGCTGAGCCACAACAGGAACTCCCATCCCAGTATTTTTTAAAAATGGTCTTACAAATCAAAAAGAATGGGATGAAAAACATGATTTAAAAACATGGACAAAATGGGCAATTTACATAATAAAACATACGAATGGAAATTGCACGTATACTAAGAAATCCTCTTTTACTTCTCAGATTGGCAAGTTTAAAAAGATAGATGATAAAAATCTTTACAGTGCCTACAAGGCCTGCATGAGCTGACTCTTCTCTCCCACTGATCCTTCTCTGTCTCTCACAAATCTAATCTCTTTTTCATGTCTACCTCACTTGTTTGCTCCAGCCAAAAATAATACCCTTTCACACAGTATAATGGAACAACTTTGCAATATCTACCAAAACTCAAATACATACACCATTTGACCAAGGAATGCACTTAAAGGAATTTAACTTTCATAAATATTTATACAAGGAGATGGAGTTCCTGTTGTGGCTCAGTGGTAACTAAATCAACTAGTATCCATGAGGATGTGGGTTCAATCCCTAGCCTTGCTCAATGGGTTAAGGATCCCACATTGTCGTGAGCTGTGGTGTAGCTTGCAGACATGGCTCAGATTCTGAGTTGCTGTGACTGTGGTGTAGGCTGGCAGCTGTAGTTTGGATTCAATCCCAGGCCTGGGAACTTCTATGTGCTGCAGGTGTGGCTCTAAAAAGAAAAAATATATATAAGAAGAAAGCTTATATTACAAAAATGTAATTAGAAAAATTTGGAAATTACTAAAATGTCCACAAATAGATATTTGGTTAAATAAATTAACATACATTCATAAAACAAAATACTACGTGGCAACGAATTTAAATGTGTGTGCCTGTGTATGTGTGTGTGTAAAATATTTCTCAAATATACTGACATGAAAACATTTCTGAATTGTGTCATTTAATATAATTAGTAACTTGTACGTTTTAGTTCTTCAGGCTGCTGTAACAAAACAGTCATAGTCTGGGTGGCATATGAAGAAGAAAATACTTCTCTCATTTCTGGAAGCTGGAAGTCTGAGGTCAGGGTGCCAGCATGGCTAGGTTCTGGTGAAAATCATATTCCAGGTTGTTGACTTTCCATCTTCTCGTTGTCTTCTCATGCAGTGGAAACAGAAATGAAAAAACTCCCTGGGGTCTCTGATAAGGGCACTAGCCCCATTCCTGAAGCCCCTGCCTTCCTGACTTAATTATCTCCCAAAGGCATCTCTTCCTTATACTATCATATTAGAGGTTAGAATTTGAAAATATGAATTTGAAGGAGACACAAACATTCAGTTCATAACAATGTATGTTATATATTCTATTTTTATTCATTATACTTTACATTATTTATAAAATAACTATAGCCCAATACATGTCTTTTCCAAAATATCTGAAAATGGCTGGAAGAGGAGTGAGTATTGGTTTCCATTTAGCTGATTATTAACATACACAAACTGCTGTAGTCCATTTGGGTGGCTAGAACAAAATGCCAAATAATGGGTGGCTTATGAACAACCAAAATGCATTTCTTTGCAGCAACATGGATGGACCTAGAAATTATCATACAATGTGAAGGAAGTCAGAGAGAGAAAAACAAATATCTCATGAGAAAACTAATATGTAGAATCTAATAAAAATGATACAAAAGAATTTACTCACAAAATAGAAACAAACTCAAAAATTTCAAAACCAAATTTACAGTTACCAAAGGGGAAACATGGAGGAGAGGAATAAATTGGGAGGTTGGGATTGGTATATACACAGTGCTGTATACGAAACTGATAAGTACCAGGGACCTACTATATAGCACAGGGAAATCTACTCAACATTCTGTAGTGGAAATGAATGTATGGGAAAAGAATCTGAAAAGGATTGGGTATAAGTATATGTATAACTGATTCACTTTGCTGTACACCTGAAACTAACACAACATTGGAAGTCAACTATACTCCAAGAAAATTTTTAGAATTTAAAAAAAGAAATGTACTTCACATAGTCCTGGGGGTTGGAAGTCTGAGATCAAGGGGCCAACATCTTCAGGTGAGAGCCCGCTTCCAAGTGGGTGACTTCTCATTGTCTCCTCACATGGCAGAAGGGGCTAGAGATTTTCTGGAGCCTCTTTTACAAGACACTGACCCCATTCATAAGGATTCCACCCTTATGATTTAAGCATCTCTCAAAGGCCCCATCTGGTAAGACCATCACATTACTTTTGGAGCTTAGGATTTTAACATATGAAGTTGTTGAGGGAGTGGATATAAACATTCACACCACCACATAAACCCAGAGGAAACATTTCTTCAAATCATCTTTGTATTTTCCTTTCCAGTCAGAGAGAAAATACCTAGCAAAAAATTGGCTTTGTCAAGATATTAGAGAATTTCATTCCTTGTAGTCCATGTTTTAAAACTCAAAGTCGACACCGTCTGTTCTATGCATTACACTCCACTTGGATATTTTCATTACATTATATATTACATAGAGAAGACCTAGGCAGCCTTAGAATTTTTATAAGCATATGTTTCTCCCTTCCTTATGTTGAAATATAGATCTCATTAATATAAATTTTTCTAAAATGAACTTTTTTATTGTAGAAGCTTGGTGAGACTGCTCCTGAAAGCCACAAACTTCTGCTACAATCTTAAATGTGGCCACACTAGTCTACAGCAAATTTTATTAAAGAAGGAGCAATAACAACTTTTGTCTTATCCCTTTCTTTGAGAAAACTCAAAGAGAGTGGTCTCTGCATAATTTCGTCTAGTTTTCTCATGTAAATTTTTCCTGCTCTTACTAAAATAGTTTCTAATCATCAGTGTCACCAGATACAATTATTTTAAATAAACAAATTCTCTATTTTTACATTTAATGGAATAATTTCTAAACAATCATTTCCAAGGTTGTTTTTAACTTAACTTTTTTTTCTCTGCAAACATGCATGCAGTGTTATAGACACTTTGCTTCTGGACAGTGTCGTTCCAGCCACCATGCATGTTTGGTTTGGTCTCAATGTCTTTAAAAAAAAAAAAAAAAAAAAAAAAGCCCTGTATAAATTCAGGTTGAAACAGGTTAAATTTGAATTAGAAGCACCTCTGCTATTGCCAGGGAAGTGTTAGCATTTTCCCTCTTCTCCTCTTGGAAATCAAACAAGAGACTAGAAATATAAAGAGAATCCACAAACTCCATTTTGGCAAAAGGAAGGAGCAGATTTAAACTATAATCTCGAAAATCAGTGTAACAGCTACCAAAAGCAGCCAAGACCAGGCAGAAGTCACACATAAAAGGTGAGGAAAATAGCAAAGAAAGTCAAAAGATGATCCAATAACAACGTATTTCAGAAAAATATGCTTCCTGTAGATGAGGGTTCATTGATAAGTAGAGAAATTATATCATGTTAGCAGCAATGGATGGGGGACCTGTGTGAGCAGGGCTGGCCACAGAAGTCTTCAGAAACTCAGTTAATATCAGAGAAGCAGAGAAGGTGGGGCTACATTGAAAGTGACCAGCTAAGCCATATTAGAAAGAAGAAATCTGTCTCTGAGGAAGCAGAATATGAGAGATCGTGGCATTAGGAAGCCTGAAAGGCTGCAGTTGTATTTCTTTCTCCTACAGGAACTTCCTGCCAGGAGCTGCCCAGGAAAATTCAATTTCCATTAATAAAAGGAATTGGCGCAGTATTTTATTTATTTATTTACTTATTTATTTATTTATTTTTGTCTTTTGTCTTTTGAGGGCCACACCTGTGGCTTATGGAGGTTCCCAGGCTAGGGGTCTAATCGGAGCTGTAGCCACTGGCCTACGCCACAGCCACAGCAACACAGGATCTGAGCCGAGTCTGCGACCTACATACACCACAGCTCACAGCAACGCCGGATCCTTAACCCACTGTATGAGGCCAGGGATTGAACCTGCAACGTCATGGTTCCTAATTGGAGTCATTTCCGCTGTGCCACCATGGGAACTCCAGAATTGGCACAGTATTGATATCCTAAGATTATATGAGAAAATATGAAAAATAGCACTGACACCTCCAAACATGAGAAACACTCACCAGAAAAAAAAAAAAAAAATTGCCGCTAGTAAATTAAACTTGTAGCCAAATGTTTCGCTGTGAACTTAAAAAGTTAAAAATCAGGTTTCTCTATGAAAGAAAATCATAAAGCAGAAATAAATAAATAATAAAGATATGGAAGACTGAAGTAACATGATGAATAAGACATCTCAGGTTGATATATATACGTCCTCCACACTCACGGTATGTGTTTACAGAACTGAGCTCCAAATAACTAATTTCATGGGGCTGTTTATTTTTGTTGTTATTGCCTTTTAATTGCTAATAACTCCTTGGCTTCATAATTCAGAGTAATTTATTTTCTATGACCTTTATATATCAAATATATATATATATATAATCAACTGAAAAAGTGCTATGCAAGATGAAATTTCTGACAATGATAAATGACTGACCTTTCTTTTAAATCATTTAAACATTTTTTGAAACATCTTTTTATTCATTATTCAGTTTTCCTACCAATGAGAATTACTTTTAAGTGGTTAACATTTCTGTTTGGTTTACCATCACTTTGGGGAATTCGGTGCACCTAGATCAGAGTTTCTTGAATTTCAGTAATACAGCTTTTTAAGTGAAGAAAAAAAATCCATGAACCATTAATATTAACTATAATTTTTATTATATTAACTGTACATACATCAAAAAATTAATAGCAACTCTGTTGTCTCACAATTGTGCTACCGCTGTAAAATCAAAGCAGACAAATCAATGTAAATAAAATTATAAAAATGAAAATGAAAATTGAAATTAACTGATTATGTGACAAATTATATTTTGTGGAAATTAAGTCGCATCCACAAGACAGAGGGTTTACATGTCAAGACCTCTGTGGGCCTTTTGAAGATTCCATTTTCCTTCCAAGTTTTTTCAATTTGAAATTATGCTTAATGATGTAATTTGTTCTTTACTTAGTAGGAAGCAATTATTTCTAAATTAAGTTATCTTTTGTTCTTTCTCTAATTAGCACACAACAGTGACATGGTACTTTCTGGTGCCAGTAAGAAAGTTGAGAAAAATGCAACTGTAAGCACTAAAATCAGATGGTGGTCTTCAACTACAATCACTCAGAATAGCAAACTAAGCTTCTACTAATTTTATTTTAGCTAATTGTTGAATCCAAAACAAAGAATTTTGAAAATGATTTTTAGTATTTTTTCAAACCCCTGTTTGAGAAACATTGTTCTAAATTTTTAGAACACCAGACAACCAAACTTGGTATCCATCTCTAGACAACCAAACTTGATATGTGCTTAGTGAGCCAAGTCTGATTTTATAACCTCCCATGATTCTTGCTACAAGAGTCTCACATTGCACAAGAAAGTACTGTTTTGTGGTTTCATCTTAAGACTTACTACATCAGTGTGGAAATCCCAGAAATTTAATGTTTCACCTTTTCTGAGAGTAATGAAGAGTAAAAACTCAAAGTACAATTTTGTAGATTTAAAGGAGAGTCAGTTAGAAGACTTCAAGTCTCCATTAATAAGTCTACAAGTAACAAATCCTGGGGAGGGTGTGGAGAAAAGTGTATCCTCCTATACTGTTGGTGGGAATGTAAATTGGTACAAGCATTGTGGAAAATAGTATTGAGGTTTCCTCAGAAAAGTAAATATAGAACTACCATATGGTCCAGCAATCCCACCCCTGGCATATATCCAGACAAAACTACAATTAAAAAAAATACATGTACCTATATGTTCATAGCAGCACTATTCACAATAGCCAAGACATGGGAACAACCTACATGTGCATCGACAGAAGAATAGATTAAGAAGATGTACATATACACAATGGAATACTATTCAGCCATAAAAAGGAAATAATGCCATTTGCAGCAACATGGATGCAACTAGAGAGTCTCATACTAAGTGAAGTCAGTCAGAAAGAGAAGGACAAATACCATATTATATCAGTTATATGTGGAATCTAATATATGGCCAAAAATGAACTTACCTACAGAACAGAAACAGACTCACAGACATGGAGAACAGACTTGTGGTTGTCAAGGGGGAGGGGGAGGAGAGGAATGGGATGGACGGGGAGTTAGGGGTTAGCAGATGCAAACTATTACATTTAGAATGGATAAGCAACGAGGTCCTGCTGTATAGCACAGGGAACTGTGTTCAATCACTTGTGATAGAACATGATGGAAGATAATATGAGAAAAAGTGCATGTGTATTTATATATTTACAATGTTCTGTCAATTTCTGCTGTACAGCAAAAGCAGAAATTGACAGAACATTGTAAATCAATTACACTTTAATGAAAATTTTTTAAAGGCTCCAAAATATGTAGTTTTAGGGGTCAGAGTCTGAACCCCAGTGGACAGATGGAGAACTTTGGAAGTGGGAAAGAATGAGAACACTAAGAACTAAAAAGACACAAAGTGCTACATTCAGTACATATTACATACTCAACATGTGGAAGGGGAGATATACAAACAATCAGTGGATAGAATCACAATCACCAGAAAAAGAGACTGAGATTCCACTACTCCAAGCCCTGAGGCTATAAAGCTTCTGGGCTTTTACCAGGCACCCTCCATACAGAAAATTCCCTTGGGTACAGGAACTCGCAAATCACTTGCTGGTCACCTTTGAGTTTGCAGAGATGCCTCGTGATGCGAATTATCATGCCCTCTTCTCTACCTCCCATCCTTTCTCTGTCCATTTGTTTTAGAAAAAACTTGTGGAAGTCCCTTCCAAGGTCTCTCTTTTCTAAAGGAAAATAGATAAGCAGCAGGTGCTTGAAAGGTGTCTTCTCCATGAGAATAGATAGGAAATATTCCAGGTCTCTCCTAAAAAATAGAATTAAGCAGAAGTTCCCTGGTGGCTTAGCAGTTAAGGATCTGGTGTTGTTATTGCTGTGGCTTGGATCTCTGTTGTGGGGTGGGTTCTATCCCTGGCCTGGGATCTTCTGCATGCCGCAGGCATGGCCAAAAAAGAAAAAAATAGAAGTAAGTTAACCTTTAAGCTGTGACTAAGTTAGAGCAATATGTAGAATCAACTAGTTCTTGACCATCTGTATGTGCTTATAACTGAATGTAAAAAAAAAAAAAAGTGTGTGTTCAGGTTATGATTTCCAGGAACTCATTAGTCATTGCTTTCAATGCTTTATCGTGGAGAACACTTTCAGGCAATGAGAACGAATACAAATATTGGCTCCAAACCACACTATTTTTATCATAAAAATATGGTTAAAAACAGAGCCATTACAGTAAAAGTGAAATAAGTATTCAAATGTTATCATGCAAGTCTGGTTTATCGAAGGAAAACCTCAACAAAACTATCGTGTCCAGACCCAGAATCTAGGTTTCCTAGCAATGATGCACTATAACTAACAGAAATGAGGGTTTATCCCTGCATTTGCTTATGTTTGTAATATTAACTTGTTTTGTTGTTTTTTTTTTTTAACAGTGGGTCAAAGATAATTTTACTCCCCTTGGGCTTTGCTTCCCCAGTTCTGGTATTTAGTTCAGTGATAATCCCAATCTATAATATACTAGCAACAACCTGTGATGTATTGCCAATACCCTGGAGAGTTCTACTGGCAGTGTCCTTGAAGCAATATAGCTGTCTAGCAACTTTATGCCTCTTGAATAGCTATGGATCACACATGGGAGCAAATATTATCCTGCTGCATTTTGTTCTACTTCAGGTTTTTCCAACGTGATGCCCCCCAAAATTGTATGATGAACTGCCAAGTTTTCTTCTTTTCCTATTCTAGATGAGGAGCTCAAGGGCATTTTCAGGTGCATAACTACACACATACACTTCCTCATCACCAGCATCTTTTTTTTTTTTTTTTGTCTTTTTGCCATTTCTTGGGCTGCTCCCGTGGCATATGGAGATTCCCAGGCTAGGGGTGGAATCGGAGCTGTAGCCACCAGCCTACGCCAGAGCCACAGGAACGTGAGATCCAAGCTGCGTCTGCAACCTACACCACAGCTCATGCCAGATCGTTAACCCACTGAGCAAGGGCAGGGATCAAACCTGCAACCTCATGGTTCCTAGTCGGATTCATTAACCACTGTGCCACAACGGGAACTCCTCACCAGCATCATTTTAAATGTGTGGATGGTACACTTTCCTTTACTCTCAGAAGTGGTCCTTGCTAACTAAGGAAATAGTTATGGTTCATGTGTTAGTCTGTTAGGTTTGCCATAACAAAATATATAGACTAGGTGGCTAAAACAACAGAAAGTTATTATATTCTCATGATTCTGAGGGCTGAATGTTTAAGATCAAGGTGCCTACAGTACTGGGTTGTCTTTAGGCCCTTTTCCTTGGCTTGCAGATGGCCATCTTCCTGCTGTGCCCTCACATGGTCTTTTCTCTGTGCATGAACATCCCTGCGTTCCCTCTTTCTGTAAAGACATCAGTCCTATGGAATTAGGGCCCCACTCTTATGACCTCGTTTAACTTAATTACCTCTTTAAGTGCCTCAACTTCAAATACAGTCACTTTGAGGGCTAGGGCTTCAACACATGAATTGTTGGGGACATAAAATTCAATTCATCACAGTTCATAAACTGAAGGAGATAAGGGGCAAGTGTTCCAGTAATAGATGAAAATAACATTGAATTTCTCCTCTAAAGTCTACAGATCTTTTCATGATATGTGTAATCTTAACCCCAGGGTACCACATCATGTCATATGTCTTTCCAAACAACATTTTAATGGGCACAACACTCCCAGATGTTTGCCGCTGCCTGAATCAGTCTAGAGCCCACTTTGTCATCGCTTCTCATGCCAGAGATTGGAGAAATAACTCTAGTCTGTGCTCCAACTGCGATCAATGTATAGTGGATAGAGTTATTTCAAGCGGTATCTTTTTGTCTGACCAAAAATTAAAATACGGCCGTCTAAAGCAAGCGAAAGAAAGAAAGTTGCCACTATGCAACTAGAGACTATAGGCCACTTTGACAGTACAATTCCTGGTGGAAGGAATGCTCAAGCAAGCCAAAAGAGCATCTCTCATAATGAGCATCTATCACCGCCTAACAAATGTCCTTTAATTAGAATTAGAAAGTCTCTTCTGGTGAAAATGAAAAGTTTGCTGGGTTGTTAATTTTTCATAACATGGTAGAGTCAAAACACTTGTTCTAGAGGGCAGGGTAAAACATGAAGACAAGGATGAAATCACTCAGTAGCCTGACTGAAGTCAGAAGAAGAAACCTGTGCTCCGAAATAATCTTCTCTGAGTACCAAAACATGTAAGCTCTGTAGACTTTTCTATCCCTTGTCAAAGGCCACTGGAAGATTCACAGTGGATATACCAGGTCAAGAAAACAGAAAAGAACAAATGCCAAGACTTCAGTTCCTCTTCATTAACCACTTGAGTTTCATTTCAAAGTAGAACAGAAAAGGACCTTCGCCCCAAACAATTTTGTCATTGTCAGTTACTCTCCAGATCTCAGCCTGATTCCCTCTAGTTCTCTGAATCAGAAAAGGGCCACATGAAGCTGTGAGTGCAAATAAAATCACACAGACCAATAGGCTGAATGTTGATTTGGTGTAATTAGCCAGTCCTGAGAGCTCTCAGTAGAAACTGCTTTGATTTTTAACTTTTAGAAAGTTATTCTACCAGAGGATTATTATGGTAATTGAAATTAGGAATAGAATTATGGTTGGCCCCTAAATAACATGATGTGAATGCCAAAACTGCTATTTAGCTGTTATACTGAACAATTTGGAACAATGGGAGGGACTGGGTGTACTTGTGAGGGCTCTAATTTTAATTTGGGATTGCCAATTTGTTAGCCTTTCACTGCTTCCTTAAAGGAAATGCAGAGTCTTAAGGAACTTGCCCAAGGCCTATATTCAAGTAGAAAATTATGAGCTTTGTTTCCTAAGGAGGAGATATTTAACTTTTTCCTTCTTTGAGGGTAGTGTAGACTTCACATTCACAGATCTCAAAATCTGCGGAATGAGAGATACTCTATGATGGATCATTTGTAAAAGCTAATTACTTTGGGAACAATCCCTTTTGCATAGCTAATTATTTTCCTGGGGGGAAAAAAAGGGGCGTATTTTGGACTGCTATTATAAAGAAGTGATTTATGGGCCAAATGTATGATAGAAGATCAGAAATAAAGTTCAATTGTCATAAAGCATAATTCTGACAGTTAATTTGCTCTTATCCTCCTTGGCAGACATTTGAATGAATGGATATCGATGGCAAAGGGTTGTTATGTATCTTCATTAGATGATGAAGAGAATTATGATGATGATGAAATCGGGAGTCACAAAGAATCAAATTAGAAATAAAGTTACGAGAAGCAAATCAGTGAAAAGTAGGAAACATTTATGTTTTGAAAAAAAGAATAGTCATGGCCTGTCATATTGTTTTTCCCAAATTGACAGCGCATTTCATGCTTGTCCCTACGTTTTAAAAAATATAAAAATTAATACACACATGTTGTGATATTCATACACCACAAAGTTAGGGGAGCACCTTTGTTATATCAACCTCTGAGAGATAAGCCCTATAAACAGTGTAGTGTATATTTTTTCAAATTTATTTTACGTATATCCTGTCATATTACTATTGCTAAGAATGGGTGTATATATGTGTGTGTGTGAGTATATGTGTGTGTACATAGAGTATACATTGCTCTGTGTTTTTTTTTCACTGAACATCTCGTGGATGACTTTCTAAGTCATTTTACTAGGGAAAAATCTATAAATCACACACATGTGCAAAAAAGTGCATTAAAAGAGTTTGGGAAAAACACAAGAACTCTGAACTGCATTTTTGCTCTGCAAAGTGACGATAGAGATGAGGACACTGATTGTAAGAGTTTGTTTTCCTCTAAATTAGTAATGTTTATCCATGACCACAAATTATTTTTCTCATAGATAGCTAGAAAAGCAAGTGGGCAAGGGAGAAAAAGAGGCCACATTAAAAGGCTAAAGTAGAAAAACAATTCAGTTTGCCTGATTGTGATTTTTGTACAAAAAAAAAAAATGAGAGATCCAATATTTAATTTATGCAATCTTTGGCTATTTGTAGAAAACCCCATAAATGGTAAAAGTTTATCCAGACTTCAAGACAAATCATTAGCTCTGGTACAAATCAATGGACCCCCTCTGGTCCTCTGAGATGCGTTGTCATCATGAACTGAGTTTATTTGTTCTGTTCATGTACTCTCCGTGGCTTGGAGGGATAATTCTCATCCAAAGGGGTTTTTCTGTGGCCGAACTAACTAATGACTCTAATGAAGAGAAGGTCCAGGATATTCCCTGAGAAGTTTGATTTCTACAGCCTACTTTTGAGTTCTTTTTTATTCTGAGGTAATGCCTGGACCCAGTGGAGAGAAATCTTTGTTTATTTACTTTGGTCTTACTAAGAACTGATTTAAAGCTAAGGTCCCAGCTGGGGAACTGCCTGTGAGGACAAATATTCTAAAAAGTATGATATCTTGGCATTGTGCTTCTTCCCAGTGCATTGCACAGAGTCTCCTCTGTGAGGACTCCAGGGAGAAAATTCTTTCAGGTCTCAAGAATAGTTGAAAGCAACGGAGCAACTAATTGGTTTTTATGTTACGGACAATGTGGGTTTTGCAATAAGGCCTGTTTCTGGTTTTTACATTATTTAAAATGTGTAACCTAGATGTCCCTAGACCCTACCAGCCTAGGGGCACAAGTGAGTCACATTAAGGTTAATTCCCAACCACTGTGGGCTGATGGGCCTCAATCACTACAAGGAAGACCACTTGCCCCAAGCACTTCTGCATATCCCCCAGGGTGAATCGCAAGTGTTTGCATTCATTGATTTCTAAGTGGAAGGAATCAACTGTGTTAGTTTAAGCAAAGAGAAAGAAATGTATTTTCAAGTATTAGGAGATGATCTGTAGAACTTCAGGGCAAGGATGTAGCCTTGCCTCAGTAAAGACTGGAACCAGAGATGCCTGTGTCACCAGGAAGTTCCCTCAATTCTGCTTCTGCTACATAATTCCTCCTCCCTAGCCGCCCCCCCGCCCTTCTCTTTCCCTCTCAGGTTCTCTTGCTCCTCCAGCTCAGTAACAGAAAATAAAGGCAACTGAGCGCTCCTAAGTTTATATGATGCAGGTCTGGCTACCTGGAGAGAAAGTGAAAAATATTTCTTTGTCCCAGGTCTGAATTTCTGGGGAAGAGACAGAGAGATGATAGTCATAGCTTGAAAAGAGGGGCTTTCTTTGCTCTAGCCCATTGTGACAGTGGTGACAAAGACATGGGGCTTTGGACTGGCCTGGTGCCTGGGTGTGTAGAAAAGAAGGTTCCAGAGAAAGGGACAAGCAGAGCTTTACTGCAGCAGAGGACAGCTTCAGGTTGAAGGGAGAGAAAGGACTGCCCACTGGGTATGGCTGCCCTCCCCCAGGGCCCCAGAGTGAGCTGCTGGGCTCAGGCAAGGCTCTGGTATGCCTTGCTCATCTGATCCAAGGGCTAAGCAGCTTTAACAGATTTTTAAATGAAAATAATATTTACTACCAATGTGACCAAACTGGCACTGTTGATACTGCTGATTGGTGAAAAAAATCTTCTCAGAAGAAAATTGGGAAATATGTATTTAAAAGCCCTCAAATGCAAAGACCTTGCCACTCATTTCTGGGAATTTATCTAAGGAAACAGATGTACATGGAGGTTTATCACATGGCAAAGTTGTTTATAGTAGAAAATTGGTACCATGTTAAGGTGTTATAGCAGTTGGATAAGTTGTAGCACATGCATATCATGAAATATAACATCCATCTAACATACAGTGTATCTATTGACTTGGAAAGATGGCTACATATAATAATAGGTTTGAAACAGAAAAGAACATACAGAACAATGACTTGCTCAAAGTCATTCCTGTTTGAGCAAGTATGGTGCATTTCTGTTTTCTCCAGATCATTTTATGTTTTCTAATTTGTCCACAGTAATCATGTGTCACTTGTATAAATTGTTTTAAAACTTTTGAAAACTCACTAGAGCAGTACAAGTTTTTTTCAATACATAAATGTTACCTCAGCATTAAAAATAAATATGTTTGTACATCCTTTAAAAAACATAAAGAACAGCTCTCATAAAGATGACGCTCTATAGCCCTCTATATATTAGTTTCATAGTCAGTATTCAAAAATAAGAGGAAAAGCGTGAGAATAAAGAAAAAGTGAACAGAGATCTAAGTACAGAACTACTCTCTTGAACTCCTTTATCAGCTCTACACGCTTCAGTGGTTCTCTAGCAGAGGTGGTACCACTTCTAGGGACTGTTTAGAAATATTGGGTGGAGGACATGTGGGGCTGTCCCAGGGATTAGGCAGTCTACTGACATTTAGTGGGTTGGGGGGAAGAGAGGCTAACTACCCTGCATGGCTTGGAAAATCCAGAACAAGAAAGACTTGTCCTGCCCAAATGTCAATCACACCCTCCAATGAGAAACCCTGCTAAATAAACCTCTTTGAATAAAACCCAAGACCTTTGCTCCCTAACCCCTGCCTATTTTTCTCGTCTACTCTCTCCCAGCTTCCTTTCCAATTTTACACCCTTCTCTCTCCCACTTTAATTCCCTTTTCCTCTTTTCCATGCCTTAACCATGTCAAATTGCTGGTAATTCTCATAGAGTGCCAAGAAGTATTCTGCTTCTCAACTTTCATTTGGTTTAGATTATTTGCTCTGCCTAGAATACTCCTTTCATAAAGTCCCACTCATTCTCAAAAGTTCAGCTTAATTATCTCCTTTGCAGAAACTTCTTGGGGTAATAATCCTTCCTCTTTTTTGCTCTCATTTTTACTTGAATGCATCTCTATTATAACATCTAAAACACCACACAGTATTTCATATTCATATTCTCCTACTAGACATGCAAGTTCCTTGAGGGCAAGGAGGGAATACTTATTCATAGTTTAACCCCAAACATGAGAAAAAAAAATCTCATGTTACTCAACAATGCTTATTATTTGGGGGGAAAAAAATGAAATTAGCTTGTCATTCTGTTGGCACTTAAAAAAAAAGAGGAGAAAAGTAATTCAATCAGTAAAGGAACAAAAAGTTTGATTTCTGCCTTCAAATACTTTTCCATTTCAAAAGAATAATGGTGACATGTTCTTCATTACCATCACATAGAATGATGGGGATGGTGGAAAGCAAGACAATATGTTTATTGGCTCCAAATTTGTTCCAAAGCTTGAGTGCTAAGAAATCCACATTTGTGTATCAGTATGTGATATGTGTGTATATCATACTATCTATAGTATGGTTCATCCTATTATAATGTAGATTTGCTATGCTGGCAAGTGTAAAGTTTAGGCTAAGAAGAAATTTCAGTAATCTTTATGATTGAAGTCCAAGGAGATTCTTTCTTACTGACAGTTTTCTTCCTTGCAGAACCTATATCACCATGATCACTGAATTTAGGAGTTTGAGAGGTAGAAGCATATTGAGCAAATGATACTGCGTCAGGGCCGAAGACAGTGAACTCACTTTTGTTTCACATATTTTGATCTTTAAGGTTGGATGTTTCCCCCTTCTATCAATATAAAGTGTTTAGAAACAGGAGTTCCCGTCGTGGCTCAGCAGAAACAAATCTGACTAGCATCCATGAGGATGCATGTTTGATCCCTGGCCTACCTCAGTGGGTTAAGGATCCAGCATTGCCATGCGCTCTGGTATAGGTCGCAGATGTGGCTCAGATCTGGTGCTGCTTTAGCTGTGGTATAGGCCGGCAGCTATAGCTCTGATTCAACCCCTAGCCTGGGAACCTCCATATGCATGGATGTGGCCCTAAAATTTAAAAAAAAAAAAGTGTTTAGAAACACATTATTCATTTACTAATAAGGCATTTATTAATTATGTTCATATTTTAGGAGACAAACAGTTCTCTGTTCTAATTAACAAATTGAAACAAAATATCAGATTTGTGAAGGGGGGAGTGTCATAGCTATCCGGTGTTTCAACTGGCTGTTTTATCACACATCAGGCATCACTTTTCCCCCTTGAAAATGACAAAACTACAATGTACTAAGCACTTGTATGTTACTGTGGTGAAAGCAAAAAATAATTCAAAATCTCCTTCTAACTATTCAAGCTTTAGTAGAAAGTTTAAAATAAACACAGATAAAGCAAAAAGAATAGTGGCAAATCAGAGGAGAATCTTCTGGTTGCAGGAAATATGACATTGCATTTGAGATAAAAAGTGAAAGGTGGATAAGTTTTGGACTGCTTCGTGTGACTGAAGACTATGAGAAATTCAAAAGTAATAGTCCTAGCAATCATAAAATTTCACAAATGGTAAATTATTTTATTTGAAAGTTGGGTTATATCCTTTTAAAATATATGAGTGGGACTTTTGCTTTTGGTTAAAATGGAATAACGGGGACTAGACCCACCTTCCTGCCTGAAATAAACAAAAATCAGAAAATACCTGAGATGGTGGGGGTTCAAGACACTGTGAACATGAATAAAATATAGTGATCCCTGAGAGACAAGAAAGAAACAAAGTGAGCGAATTTCCCCAGCTTATTGCCTGAGGCCACAGCACAAAGAGGAGAACTTGGGCAGAGTATTGCAGATTTCCTTAGTTGAGGAAATAATGATGAGAATCTAGGGAAATAAAAGCAGCCAGAGTTTGAAGGACAGAAAAACAAAGGAGAAAAAGACACAGAAAAGGAATTCGTCAGAGGGTCTCCTTTGAGTTTTCAGCAGAGATTTGTTAAGTACATGCATGTGAGGAAAGAACTACCCAAAAGAATAAAAAAGAATAATACATGGCACTTCCCCCAGGCCAAGAAACACAGTACTTCCTATCAGTCAGACGGAAAAACATAATTCAGAGGGCATCACAGAATACTTAGAATGGTTTTACTTCAAGAGTGAACAATTAGTCCTAATTTTAAAAATGGATCTAGTCCTGTGTAGCAAATCTTAAAATCAAGACCCAAAAAGTTTGGAGTTCCTGCTGTGGCTCAACAGAAAGAATCCGACTAGGATCCATGAGGACACAGGTTCGATCCCTGGCCTCACTCAGTGGGTTAAAGATCCAGGATTGCCATGAGCTGTAGCATAGGTTGCAGACCCTGCTCAAATCCCACACTGCTGTGGCTGTGGTGTAGGCTACAGCTCCGACTCGAGCCCTAGCCTAGAAACCTCCATGTGCTGTGGGTGTGGCCCTGAAAACACAAAAAAATTTTAAAAAATTTTAAGAAGACCCAAAAGGATCCTATTTTTCCCTAAGGAACTTAGAAGCACCTCAGATCAAACTTCAAGAATATTCATAGGAATATAAAAGTGTCTAACACCGTACACCAAACTGACCCAATTAATATATGTGAGATGTTACTAAGAAAAAGATATACCCCTAAATGCATACACGGAGGTGGGGGCAGGGAGGCAAATGAAACTGGAAGTCAGCAGAAAGAAGAAAATCATAGAGAGAGTGGAAATAAGTGGAAATCAATAGTTAGGTTTTGGGGGGTTCTTTTTAAATAGGAAGAACAATAAAAGTAACAAACTTCTATCCAGATGGATTAGAAAAAAAAAAAGAGAGAGAAAATATAGATATTGCTAATATAGATGTTACCAATATCCTGACAAGATTTGCTCATTTTTATCGGTGAAACCGTAACTTCTTAGCTGGTATTAAGTGCTAAATATTCTTTGAACACATGTATTTCCCTACTTGTCTTGCATCTTATTGAAAACAGAAATGTCTTTAAGTTTGTGCATATGAAAAACGTTTAAAATGTGTAACAGATTGTTTTATCAAAGAAACTGAAATCTCCCAGCACCAGGAGATTATGTCTGAAAATGTAACCGCTTATAACCATAATTTCAAAAAATAATTGCTCTTCATCAAGTGACAGTAGTTGAAAACCGGATTTTTCTTTGAATGTCCATATGCTTTACCTCAAAAACCTATGACATTTTACTGTGAATTGAAGAAAGTCTTTAAGTGCTCAGACCTCAAGTGTAAAAACATGTCCACATTTTCCCCTGGTCTCAAAGATTGACATCCTTTAACTGTGCTCTAAACATTTCTATCTATATTTGATTGCTTCAGAAAAAAAAAAAAAAAGGAATATTCTGAGAATAGTCAAATAACAGGCACTCTGTTTAGGGCTTATTTCCAACTTTGGGGCTTTATAAGGGTGGAAGAAGCTTGTGATGTAAATTTCTCAAGTAAATATCCCTTGATTATCAAAATTAGATTTCTCACCAGCATTTTGCCTTTAACATCAGAAAGAAAGATGAAGGGAAGAAAGCGATGTTTATACAAGGAAGCTGGGCAGTTGTTCGGGAATGAGTTCCAGATGCTATGGCCTTGAAGACCTTGGCTTCCATGGAAGGTCTTGTATCTTTCATGGTACAAGAAACTCAGGCGGATAAATTTCCTTTTAAAACCAAATGACTCAATCCCTTCAGTAGCTGCAACTTGAAAGAAGAGTATTTACTTACCCTGTCAGGTGATGTCAATCCCCCTAACAGGGCAGTGGTACAGGAAGGTTTGTCAGAGAAATCGAAACATCTCCAAGGAATTGGGATACATGGAATATCAATTTATTATAGATTCTGCTGCTGTTTGTCACAGTTTAAAAGACTGTGCTGCTTGTCACAGTAACACTGCTCCTTGTCACAGTTTAAAAGAATGATAAGCTTTCTGTAACCTTATGTATAGAAAATGGCAAAATTCAGAAGTTATTGGATGATGTATTTGGGGAAACTTTTTTTCTTAAAGAGGAGTTTAATGGCTTTATAGTTGCTTGTTAAATAAAAAAATATAATAGATATGAACACACTGAAATATCAAAGACAATGCTGCCAGAAATATTCTGTGAATTATGTCTTTTCTACTGTGAATTTTGTGCCTAGAATTATGTTTTGGTGAAGAATTTCTTTGTGTTACTCTGTGATTTGGTTAAAAGGAGGGCTTTCTGTTATCAATTTTGTAGACCCGCCAAATCATGATGAATTTACTGAGCAGCATCCATCTGGAGCACTGGCACTTAATCTTATAGCTCAGCCCTGTTTCCCAGGTTCTACTGCTGCTCCCTTATAATCCTTTCTCCAAAAACAGAATGATCTTTTCAAAATATGAACAATTCCTTTCTTGCTTCTGCCCAAGACCCTCCAATAGCTTTCCATCACATTTAGAATACAATCCAAACTCCTTGTTCTAGCCTTAGAAGTTCTTCATATTCTAGGCCCTGCTTGCAAAGTCCTTTCATTCTTCTCCCCTTTCACTGACTGCTCCCGCCACCTGCACCCAATCGGCAGTGCAAGCAGAGGTTTCCATTTTTTTGTGCAAACATGGAAAGATGGTGCTTATTGTACATTAACAAATACCATACATTCAGAGGAGTTATTCTGCTGGTATGGACTTTAACTATCACCAGAGAGAATTCTCTCCAGCTTTTCCTTCTAAGCACAAAGTACACTCTTAACATTCATCTCCTCTTTATAGATAATTGTGATGATGGAGGTGAAGAAAAGGAGATAGCTAAGTCCTCCCTGAAAACAGATTTTTTAAGTTATTTTATTTCTTATTTTATGTGATCTAGACCTTTTCTCAGGTGCTTATATCTACATTCACAGATGGAGATTCATTCCATAGGGGGTTGGAAATAATGATTTTGAGAATCCTGGCCACACCACTCTCATATTATTTGCATTCTCATGGTCTGCATTTGCTTACCTATGGGGCCAGGAGAGGAAGGGACACTGTCAAGCTGCCTTTAGGTTCATTTCTTCCAGCCACAATCATGAAAGATATCTCTCTCTCTCTCTCTCTCTCTCTCTCCACTTGTTTTTTAATATGATCTATCTTGCTATTTTAAGTTTCTTATACATTAAATAGTAAACTCTATTTTTCAATTCAGTCTCCACCACCACTTCCAACTACTGATGATTGGGCCCTTTCGAAGACCTGGAATCTGATCTACATGGTTTAAATAAAGCAACTCACTGGTAGCCTGCAAGGTAAAAGTGTCATGGCGCTTTTATACTTGAGGAAACTGAGAGTTTAAGTGGCTTATCCAAATTCATGCATCTGGTAAATACAACCAAGGACTGAACAACCAGGGAACTTTCTTTTATCTTGGGCTGGTAAAGTATTTATAGCTGGTTAATCCAGCTGATTAGAGGTTAAAGTTCAGTGCTAATGAGGTCAAAGTCATAAATGTGAAGTTTCAATGAGGGCTTTCCTCTGATTCGTAACTGAAAGTGCAACATATAACCCTAGACAGTCGCTGTGTGCTGTTGTTCATGAAGAGGACAGAGCGCATAGTGGGCAGCTTAAAATATACCCATCAGGAATGCAAGAAACTACTTTGAAAACATGTTTTCTGATAAATAGCCAAAATCATCATTTTTTTGCAAAACAACAAGTTACACTTAAGCTAGGAAGTCAGCAAGAGTTTTCACCCTAATAGCTAGGCAATAGGAAGATCAGAGAGTGACGGAGCTGGACACTACCAGCAGATGTTTATGGTACAGTCCCTTCATTTGACAGATAAGAGAACAAATTAAAATTCATGAGTAGGGATAGAGGCAGGGATTATTAGATTATTTCCTCAAGGTCTCTACAGCAGAAGTAAAGAGCAGAGAATAGAACTTGGTTTCTCTGACTCTTGGTTGACGGTTCTTTCTACCAAACTAGGGAGAGAGTATATTGTAGCCCCAGCCTGAGCCCAAGAGGAATTATTTTCTGGTCACCACCTGAATGTGAGGAGCACAGAACTAAGCTGCCTCCAGATGTAAACGAGAGAACGGAAAATGTCCTTTCCCTAACAAATGGCTAAATCTGAAGAACTCTTGTTTTGATTCCCATGGAAAGACTTTACTTTTCCCTTAGGTTTACTGAAATTTACATTTTAAAAATTTCCTTTCTTTGCCTCATTGGTTCCCCCTTTCTTCTTCTCACAATCCTAAACCACACCATTCTCTGTGAATCAAAACCCCAAGGATGTCTTTGATGAATAAAACACCAACCAACCTCTCCTCACTTCTGTGGGCACTTCAAGAATGGTGCCTGTCCTTACATATTTCTCCTCTCTCTTCACATTGAAAATTCTAGGAATTTTCTAGAAAGAGAGTGACTTTCATAGAAGCAGTGATTTCTAGTATATTTTTCTCTATGTAGGTCACTTCTTTCACCTTTAAGTTGTGTAACTTGGCAGGATGTTGATAATAATAACAACAAACATGAAGATCAGGAAGTTGTATAGAAAGAAAAATAATGTAAAATAGGAATCTAAACGTTTAGTATATACTTACTTGGTTTTCAGCCAATTAGATTCAACTGGTTTTCCTTGAATAAACTGAAAACGAATGAAAAGAAAGAGATGGGATTGTATAACACCATTAATAAAGTATTTTGTTTAAATCACCACGCTTTTAAATTTTAATTTCTATATTTGACTTTGTTTCTCCATGATACCTAAGGAAAGCTGTAAGTCAAGTAATTGTGTACATTTCGTTCAGACTTAAATTGTTGTAGCTTAATATTACTCACAAGCTTAAAACAACTATGACAGAATTCTTTTTGATTTATTTAGACTAGTGGTTTTCAAATGTAGTGAGTGTCAGGGTCACTGAAAGGGTTTGTTAAACACAGTTGTTTGCCCTCCCCCCGCCCCCCGAGTTTCAGATTTAGTAGAACTGTGTGGTGTCTGAGAATGTTCAATTGTTAAGAGGCTCCCAGCAAAGGCCAGTCTTGCACATTTTGAGAACTACTTTATACCAAAGTAAGTCTGAATACTTTCTTTCTGTTAAAGAGACATTTTGACACAAAAACAACCTCAGGCACAGACCATTTGACAAGAATCCGATTTGCATTTTTAAACATCAGGACAATGGCATTTTGCCTGTCTTCAGCAAAGTCGCTTGATCCAGGTGAGCCTTAAGTGGCTCCCAACCAGACTGTCAAATCTAATTCCAAATGTATATGTGGAAAATGCAATTAAATGTTTATAAATGCAACTGATCTTGTGAACACCTAACAAGTGTCCTGAGAAACTCACAGTTCATAGCTCAAATTATGTAAATGCATCATATGGTTCATAATGTGCCAATGAGAAATACTGAAAGAAAGAAGAAGCTCTTAACAGTTTGGCTATTAGGAACTACCTGGGTGGCACCCTTCATTCAGCCTTGTTCTCATCCTGAATGAAGTCAATCCCTTTGCAAGTAGTCAAAATAAATATAAGCAAGATAATAAGAAGGAAACAATGAGGAAAGACTTAGAGAAAGGATTGCCTTACAGCTACTTATAAACCTGCTGCAGTTTTTATGCACAATAGAAATAGTTCCAGTTTTTCATCTATTGAAAAAAAAGATCTGAATTGTAAATATAAATCAGGCTCATTTACTTTCACCGAGACAAGAGTCAGCTTCAACAACACAGCTTGCTGAGATTTATGGTGTTAGACAACTGTTTGAAATCCATGGAAGCTGTGTGGGGAGTACATAAGCGCACGCCTAACTTGAGAAACGCTGGATTTACTTCAGTGTGGTCTTGATGGATACTCATTCTTCCTGGAACTGTTTCCTGAATGGAAGTAATCTGTTTTGCAGTGTGTCTGAGTACCTTTTCTTAGAGACACTCTATGTTCTGAGCCATAAAGGACTTCAGGCCTGACTGCATCAGGCCTCCACTGAAAGGCCAGTAACAGCTATGAGAGGACTTGATAATTTAAGGTGAAAAGGCATGATTATAGCCTAAAAATTCTAAGTGCCAAAAATCATATTAAACAGAAGACTGGCAGGCCCATCAAGCAATAATACATCTGTATTTACTTCTGACCTGAGAGCACTTTCAACATCTGCAAAGATGGGAAAAAAAAAAAATCAGCTGAAGAAAAGTTGTCTTGGAGCAAAAGATTAATGATGCAGCAAACTCCCTAGTTCTGACAGGAGAGACTGTCACCCCAACTCTTCAGCTATCTCCCAGAATTCAGACATTGTTTGGAATAAGCTCTGTCTTTAAGGTTATATAATTGTTTTCTTGCGGGAAAAAGTCCGGGCAAGAGGGACAAACAGAATCCATTTCCTGTCTTTTTCGCTGCAGTGAATCCACAGACATTAGTTCAAAGATAGAGACTGAACTGTTTGCCAATTTGGGTAGACATCCCCTTTGTCATTACTTTTGTCATCAGCTCCCTTCTGGTCTGCTCATGGTATTAGCAATCATTTCTTAAAATAAGTGGCTGGGGAGTTCCCCTCATGGCACAGCGGAAACAAATCTGATTAGGATCCATGAGGTTGCAGGTTTGATCCCTGGCCTCGCTCAGTGGGTTAAGGATCCAGCGTTGCCATGAGCTATGGTGTAGGTCACAGACGCAGCTCAGATCTGGTGTTGCTGTGGGTCTGGAGTAGGCCAGCAGCAGCAACTCCGAATGGACCCCATAAGCTTCAGGTGTGGCCCTAAGAATACAAAAGATCAAAAATAAATAAATAAATAAGTGGTTGGGAAAAGGTCTAAGTTTCATTAGATCAATCATAACTCAAAGCCTCCATTGATAAAGTTTGGACAGTAGAAGACAAGAATACTTTAACCTTGGGCTTTTTATTTTGTTCCAGCATAATAAACATATACATGAAATTAATGAAGTCCTGCAAAGGTATATGCCAATTAGAGGACAAAATTAAATGTTTCTCTGATAGTTGCCTGCCAGTTGTGCTCAACTGGCATTGTCTGTCACATGAGGTGGCTTCACTAGGTTTGACTGGGAATTGGAAGGTAATCTTATCATGCTGTATATTGTAAGTGTTGTAAATCGATCCAATATATATGTAAGAAAGAGACTGTTAGAGTAATTTTACACTATTTCCCAGATGTGCTTAAGTCCAGTTTCTGTTGTAATTAACATAAGGAAAGCTCTCTTGAAGCTATTTACAGAATGAAATGTCTCTGGGGGTTAGTAAATTGCATGCTTTTGAGGTAATTTCCTAAGGAAGAAGCTTTTTATACCTTAAGATGAAATCTCTTGGACACCTCCTATGGAGCTCCAATTGACTTTCAAAAACAATATAATGACTACATGTCAAAGAAAGAGTGATAAACTACATCTTCAAAGAAATAGAAGGAGGCTACAAGCTTTTTTTCTTTCTGTCGACACGTACAACATAAAATTAGCCCACAAAGACATTTGAAAATATATTTTCTTTTGCAAAGATGGGTAATTATTTTCAACATTACAAAGCATCACTATTTTGTTAGGGAAGAAGAAAATTATTCAACAAAGTAAGGATTTTATAAAAATATAGACTTTAATGAAAAGCACACTACATGCTATGACCAAATGTCTGGGTCAAAGTTCCCAGGAACTTAATTATCATGGGCTGTACAAGGATAAATCACATATGTTAGCCCAAATCCTTTAGATCAGAACTTTGGAGATCCTAAATACACTTTATGTTTTCAACTAGCATCATATGCATCTCTGTCTTATCTTCTGTCTGTCCTTTTCTGCAGTGCTCTTCAAAGTTAGTATAAATGAGAGCCACTGCTGTTCATAAAATATCTCAACATCTAATGGTAGCTTAGTGCAGATAGATAGATAGATAGATAGATAGATAGATAGATAGATAGATAGATAGATAGATAGATAGATAGATATAGATAGACAGATAGATAGATAGATAGATAGATAGATAGATAGATAGATAGATGATAGATAGATAGATAGATAGATAGATAGATAGATAGATAGATAGATAGAGGGTCTGGGAGTTTTGTCTTGTGTTTTTTAATTTACTGGCTCAAACTACTTTCCCTAGAGAGTTCAAGTTAAAATAGACACTGGAATAAAGAGTCTGAGTAGGTAGTTGGAAGGAGTATAGTTTGGGAGCTCAAGAAAGAAATAGACACTTGAGATTCATAGTTGAAAGTAGTTGTTTAGTAAAGCCTTCAGAGTAGATGGCAGGAGAAGAGAGAAATTCAGAAGAGAGAGAATCCTGAAAAGAGAGAAGAGCTACAGACAGAATGGTGGGAAAGAGCTACATCAAGAGACATAGAGGAAAAAAGAGCTAACAAAAGCAAAAAGAATAGTCAGAGAAGTAAGAAATCCAGAAGAGGGTAGTGATAGAAGCCACAAAAAAGTTTCTTCAAGGAGCCATTTTCCGCCTATGTCAGTGCTGTGTTCCCAGAGGCCTAATAGGAAAGACTGAAGAAAAGTAGAAAAAATACAGAGATGGGAAACAGTGTGCTATGCTGGATATATACTTGGTTTTTGTTGTGCTGCAGACTATAGCACAGGTGCCATATGGACAATTTCAGTGCTTCTTCCCCATGGCTAGTAAATGTAATAGGTATGAGTTTCTAATTGTGACTTCCTGTAGCCTCAAGCTGAAAAACACAGTTCATAGTGGGGATCTCTATGTATTTTCCTGAGAGTGCTTTACAAAATAAAATGTCAGTTGTCCAGGGAATTTATCATCCTATCTGGATAACCAGAAAGTGATCTAGAATACCATAGCAAAATAATTTTTCAAGATGATTAGTTTTCTTTTTTTAAGTATCCTCTGTGTGTGTGTGTGTGTGTGTGTGTGTATGTTAAAAGTTTGGAAAAACATACACCAACATAACAGTGGCAATCATTGGGTATTGAGATTATTGAAATTTTTAGTTTTTAAAAAAATTTTTTGTATTTTCTGAAATTTGGGGGAAGGGTATGTTTTTCTCTTGTAATTAATGCAGAAACTGTAGAAAAAAATTTTAAACCTAGATGGAACTATGTAAAAAATATTTCCTTCATAAATTGTTGGCTGCTTGCATCTTGTCTTCAATGTGCTGTCAACTCTTCTGGAGTTCCTGCTGTGGTGCAATGGGATCAGTGGAGCCTTGGGAATGCTGGGACACAAGTTCGATCCCCAGCCTGGCACAGGGGGTTAAGGATTTGGCTTTTCCACAGCTGTGGCTTAGGTCACAACTGTAGCTCAGATATAATCCCTGGCCAGGAAACTCCATATTCTGCTGGGTGGCCAAAAAAGAAAAACAAAAAACAAAACAAAACCCTCCAAAAATGTGTTGTCAACTCTTTTATTTCCAGCTCAGATAAATGGTGTTTTGTTCCAAAGCAGCTACCTACAGGTGGAGGCGAAAGTAATACAGAAATATCTCTCTGCTGATTTAGTGCAGATAAATCCAGGCAGGAAAACTACACACTAATGCAGCTTTTGTTGTCTGTGGATTAAAATACATCAGTCCTTATGGTAAATATGTGGGGCATCAACTGTGGGTTAATTTTCCCCTTTAAGGAGAAGTGTAAGGGGGAACTGACAAAACTTAATCCTAAAATTATCTAATTCTGAATCATAGGTATTCTCCTTAGAAGTGATGGTTGGATTTGTTTGGGGTTTTGTTTTTTTAATTTCATTTGTTCAGGCAAGTAGATGTGTCAACTTTCATGCTATTATTTGAAATGCTGAATGTTGAGTGGATTCAGCAGAAATTAGTTGATTTTCTGTGATAGAAACCTGAAATGTTTTCTCTCTTGAGGGTTTGAAGGTATAAAGTTTAGTGTAAGTAGGGAAATTCTTTAGCAAAAGGCTTTCATTTACAAGAGAAAACTTGCATCTCCAAAGACATGACTTTGAACCCTGCTAAAGATTTGGTGTTGGGTGAACCCTGAAGGCAGTAAGAGCCTTTCTGGCTTACTGTGCAGGGCACAAATTCCCTTCCATCAGTAGTTTCCAACTCCTCAAGGCTAAGAACTTTTTCTATCAAAAGTTAAAAAAAAAAAAACAACTGTAAACCAGCTATAATGGAAAAAAATAAAAATCATTATATATTAAAAAAAAACTCTTGAATATTTACTGATTAAGGAAACATACACAATGGCAGCTATTATAAATTCATTATGTCTTTGAAATAAATGGTTTTTAAACCATCATCATATGCATACATTTTTTTATTTTTTTAAGGCCAGACCCACAGCATATGGAGGTTCCCAGGCTAGGGGTCAAATCAGAGCCACAGCTGCCAGCCTACAACATAGCCACAGCAACACTGAATCCTTAACTCACTGAGCAAGGCCATGGATCGAGCCCATATCCTCATAGATACTAGGTGGCTTCATTACCACTGAGCCACAACGGGAATTCCACCATCCACATACATCTGAATATTATAGGTCATTTATCTGGGAGTCTAAACAATGAAAACATCAAAAATTGAAATTTCAGTTTCTCTATATGACCATAAGTTTTCTAAATGTCCATTATAACAACTGAAGCATAATTTGTTATAACATGTAATATGCAATGACATCATACTGCAAGGTCAAATGAGCATTATCGACAAATATGGTATGTTCCAAATAATTGAAATGCCCACACATTGTTTTTTGCATTGTTTGTATCTTTTGACAAATAACAAATGTTTTAAAATTTTAAACTGCAATGGTTAAAATACCTATTTTTATGCTTCTTCTTTCTTAATCTATATAACAAAAAGAAAACTGAAAAGAATATATCCAGAAAATTGGGGGTATGTAAATTTGGGGTATACATTTTTTTTAATTGACCTATCTAAATTTTGGAAATGTCATTAATTTGAAACAGATTATGTCCATACAGTATAAATAATCACTCCTGTGATTATTTATGGAAGATGTCTGTGAAAGGGTAGTTTTTTGAGAACTTAGTGTCTGTTTTGTTTGCTTTTTGATCCTTCCTTCCCCTGCATTGCAAACATGAAGCCGTGTATCAATGAAGACCATAAGGGAGTCTGAGTCATAGTGCAAAGTGAAATCACTATATCCTAGCTTCCCTGACAGTCCAAGCCTGGCTAGAACCAAAGCTCACATGTTTTACCTGTCTCTGCACATCTTCCCTGCTTTTCTTGGACTGTTCCCACTCTGTTGTGGGCTCTCACTCCAGCTCCCAACAGCTCCAGAAAGAAAGCCTCTATCCTCATAGTTCCGCCTTTCCTGGCTTGGGTCTTCTGTACATCTCTTACCAGTTACTGTGGCCAAAAGAATAAAATGCTCTTATTGGTCAGGTTTGGGTTATGTATCCAACCCAGCAAAGATTGCTCCTCCATATAAGCCAAGAGAAAAAAGAAAAGAAAAGAAAAGAAAAATAGTGAGGAAGAAATGTATTCCCCAAGGAAACCAAGGTGCTGTTGCCAAAATAAGGAAAAGTTACTGGGCAGACAAAAGCAAAAATATTCAAATCTCCCTTTCTTGGGAATTTTTATAGAGATGAAAGCAGGTGTTACTTGAATACCATATTCTGGCAGGTCCTGAGCCCAAAGAGAACAGTAGATCTTGCAGAAGTACCAGTGGGAATTGCAGGGACCTTCTTATGCTTTGGTGCTACACAAAGACTGAGGATCCTGATACAACCAAGGAGAAGGAAACCCATTGATGACTATGACAGATTTTCCCATAAGTTTAGCATGTTGGATGCTTGGTATTTGATGACTAAGATATATGTGACCATCCATATTCAGGCAACAGAAAGTACTTAGGGCACATATGGACTCATGCCATCTTTGAAAAAACTGTGATACTCTAGGAGCTTGTAAACTATGGGTTGAAAAGTACATTCCACGTCCTCTTCAGTGTTATTATGCATATTGTGAAACAGATTTCCAAAACTTTTTCATCTTACAAATCTGAAACTCTATACTTACTAATCAAAAACTCCTCTTTTCCTCTTCCAAGCCCCTGGTTACCATTATTCTACATTCTAGTTTCATTCCATTGTGATTGAAAAAAAAATACCTTGTGTGATTTTAATCTTGAATTTATTAAGACTTGTTTTGTGGCCTAACATATGGTTTATCCTGGGGAATGTCCCATGTGTACTGAAGAAGAATATGCATCCCATTGTTGAGTGGAGTGTCTTGTATATTTCTGCTAGGTATAATGTGTCTTCCCTATTGTCTATCTTCCATTTTCTTATTGATCTTCTGTCTTATTGTTCTAATTAACCTTTATAAGTCTGAGTCTATAAAATGATGATAAAAGCAGAATCTGTCTCACAGGTTGACATAAGGATGAAAAAACTATTCCTCATAAAGTGTTAATACATTTGACATTTAGTAACTTCTTTTTAATGTCAGCTACTATTATTAATTCCCAAGAAATTATGAATAAGTCAGAGTATGTCCATCACCGTATTTCAAACATTAGTACAAAATGCTTAGTCAAAGGACCAAAAGTACAGTTAGCTGAATTTTTAAAGGACATATTTGCCAAGCAATGGAAAAGAGGAATATTAGTAATTTTGTTTATATTTTGTTATTGTAACCCAGTTGTCAGCTGGATGCCTTTCTAGTTTTATTTGCAGCCATAATCCAATCAAGAATTCTCTCTGTCTTCATCTAGATGCTCTCATCACAAGATTTAGGACTATGTGGGATAAACTCCTTATTTTCATGACCCATAAGGATTCAGAGCCCTCTGCATACTTTCTGTCAATTTCTAACAATTCAATCTTTGATATTTTCCCTGAAATTATATAGAATGACTTGTTTCAGCCTCTGCTGGCCTAGATCCAAAATTCATCTTCTTAGCTGACTTCTACAAAAGACCAATTTGAGCCAATAATTACATGCATTCTAAAATTTTTCTAAAATTTCACAAGGTCATGTGAATTGGCCACATCCCACTCTACCATTTTGCTAGACTTACCCTACTTGTCTCTTCTTCCTTTGTTCCAACTTCTCTAGAGTAACAAACAATACTAATTCATATCCCTTGGAATGAACTTTTCCTTTCAAGTACAATTACCAAGATATATATTCCAAACTAAAACAGTTTTCTCATTGAGGAGTTCTGTAGCAAGTGTTAAGACAAATAATAAATTTAAGCCTGTGACATTCTCTTAGACTCCATTATGTACTCCCATTCAGGAGATTCAAATTGTGCCTCTTCATAAAATGTATTATACAGAAGTGAGACCTTAAGCAAAGATGCTACTACCCAATCTATCACAAATGAAATGGCATTATATCTCATTGTACCAATAATGAATGCCAAGAATATAATTAATCTGCAAGAATTTAAAGTGAAATATTAATATGATTAAAAAGTCCAAATTTTTGTGACTAAGTGTTGACAGTTGACAGACTTTTATCTCTATTTTTCAGTACAAATATTTTTTATAATTTCCATTTATTTCATTTAATTCGGGACTGTTACTAAGACAAAGAATATGATTTTCTGGCCTATGGGAAATTAAGGTTCCCCCAAATTATCTGTGTTTCCAATGGAACTCTCAGATTACAATATTATTTACTTAGAAAGTTAATAATAGATATAAACTCCAGGAAGGCAGAAACTTTTTTCTCTTTTGTTCATTAAAATATTCCAAGCTCCTAGAACAGCATCTGGCAGTTACTTAATCCACGTTTGAAAAATTAACATGTAATAATTTATAGAATTTCATTTATACAACACACATTTATTATGGGCTTTTTTATGTCTGGCTCTTTATAGGTGAATTAGACATTCCATTTATCCAACTTTATTTTTAAGGTCCCCAAATATTGAAACATCCATTATTTTCATAGAGAGGTTAAAAGTTTTTATACTGAGAAACATTTCCCCCCAAATAAGATGCTTTATTTTTCTTTTTATTCTTCTTCACAACTCAATCCTTCAATTTCCTTCTCAGTTGATCTTTATTGACCCATGTGCAATATCTTTCTGTACTCTATGACTTGTCCTAAACAAAGCATCATGTTTCAGCTGTGAATTCTTAAGTCATTTTTCAAGGAACTGTCTGTCATTTCTCTGGATTCAGGCATGATAATTATTTAAGCTTAGTTTTTTGTGGCACTGAGTTTTTATATTTTTCATTGTCATAATTACTACTGAGAAGTATCTTTCTTTTTTTACCTTCATTTGGAGCTTTTTCAGAATGACTATCTTTTGTGTTTTCCTCAGTATATTAATAGAGCTAATATCTAAGAAACTTCTACAGCTAACTTTGAGAGTCATTTTACCTACATTATGTCATGTAGTTCTCAAAAAATAAAATCTCTATGACAAAGATATTATTATTGTGACCATAATATAGATGGAAGGCAGGGGTCACATAGCTATATTGAACTGATATTTGAACATGTTTGTTGTGACTCAAACTCTTAAACATTCTGCTATTGTTGTCACACATTGTATTGAGTTTATTTACATTGCCTTTCTTGGCTAAGATTGGTTTAATATTTTTAACTTCTGTGCTTATTGTCAGTCTATATCTCAGGTCACAATCTTTGTATGGATAGACTCCAAATTTTCTCTATGCTTGGTATAGTTCAACTTTGAAATAGATGTTTGTTAACAGACTACCAGGTACCCATTCTTGTCTTCCCCCTTCCTAAAATCAACCAGACTTTTCTTTGGGGGATAGGTCTTCCCCCATTGTGGAGCAGGCATATGATTTGAATGGAATTGATCCCACTTCCTGCTCTGGGTGTGGACTTTGACTGATATCAATCCATCTGATAATCTAATCCCTGATGGTTGAGGAATGAGTTGTCACTTAAAGTCAATCAGGAAATGACATTCATTTGACTTCAGAGATTGGTTTAGCTCAGTTCAGACAAAATTCATGTGTTTATGACATAGTGGAGGGAAGAAAAGACCTCTCTCTGGCTCTGGATAGTGTCATGTAGGTAAATAAGAACTGGAATTGCTGTAACTGTTTGGTTATCATGATGAAGGCCAGTCTAGATAAACCAACGCATAGAGTGAGGTACAGCCAGGTGATAGGAATTTCAGCCAGTTACCTGATCAAACCATGACTGAAACCCACTCATTAGAGATGCCAGTAAATATTTATAAATGCCAATTAATTTCTTCTGTTTGAGTAGGTTTTTTTGTTATTTTGAACTGATAACGTTCAAGCTAATAGAACCACTCTCACCTTTTTTTCTGTTTTGTCTTTCTTTTCTTTTACTTGACCAAGAAGCTTATCTGAATCTTCTTCTTTTGAAGGATACGATCTTATGTTTATAGAATAACATTAGTTTTAAAAAACTCATTCAAATTAGTTTTTTGGATTTCTCTAACTTCCTACTCTTTCCCCCTTTTATTGAACTTAATTTACTTGAAATCCTTTCCCAGAAGCCCATTTATTAGTGTACTAAATTATCACAGTTCAAGGTCACCATAGCAAAGTTACCTCTTAACTTCACATTGCAAATAATTAGTTTCTGCCAATAAGCTGCAAATATAGTGTAAATATTTTTGCCAATAAGCTACAAATAGAGGAGGGCTTTGCATCCATTCAGACTACAAAAACTGTATAATATTAGTGGTGGAAGGAAATTTAGATGTCATGTAATCCTGCTTAATTATTTTACAGATTGGAAAATTGGAGCCAAAAGAAATTAAATGACCTGCCTAAGGTCACACAGTTAATGGCAGGTCTCCTGTGATTCCTGACTCTTTCCATTAAATCATGCCTCTTCATGTGCAGTGAAGCCTACCAAAATTAAATAAACACAACCCAGTATTTCAGGAGACTAGTATAATTCTGTAATGTCTAGTGTAACCAGTGTGCCATAAACCATGGAAGCAACATAAAAAGGGCACTGAATTGAATTGAATTGATTTTCAAGTCTCAGTGGAAATCAGTATAATTTTCTGTGGTTAAAACTCTATTTGACAATTACTAAAGATTAATTTTTAGTACATTTTAAATCATAGAGTTGACTTCTTCATGCTAAAAAATTTACTGAAGTTACCATATATATTGTTTCTATAAAACAATAGAAATTTTAAATATGAAAGAACATGATTCAAGGTGGACTTTTCTTTCCCTACTTTAAAACAGTGGTACTTATATATTAAAATTATTCTTTGTATGCTTCCTATAGAGCAGATAGATATTCCTCTTTTGTTTTCATCATCTGTAACATGATTTTCAAAATTTCTCGTAAGAATCAGCCTGGGAGATTTCTAAATTGTAGGTTCTCAGCTGTATGTGGAACTTGAAACTCAGAAAGAAAGGTCAGACATCTGTATTGTTTTAAAAGCTCCCCTGGCGATTCTGCTAGCTGGTCAGGTTTGGGGAGTATAGCTATATAGTGTTCTATAAAATGTATATCTAGACATGATTTACTGTTTAAAAAAAAAAAATTCCAGCATACAAACACACATACTCATTCTGTGAACAATGGATGACGGTTAGAATAGTTATCAAGATAAATAGTCACATTTTCTGTACTGGTGAAAATAAGCATGCAAAAAAAAAAAAAAGCCAAATTTCATTGACTCCAAGATACCATTGATTTTAAGATGTACCCTTATTTATGTACCACTAAGGGGGGGAGAAAAGGTAATTAGGCTGACATGCCATCGGTTATAAGATGCATTTTGATTTCAGAGATGATAAAAACATGCATCTTAAAATTGATGAAGTACAGTAAATTTTACTCTTATAATTGGAGTTATAATGGTTCCTGCCACTTTGAGAGTGAATATAAGTAAGAGATTAACTTTGAGGCTCTTGGGAGAAGGGGAAACCATATTAATGATTCAAGCAATGCTACCAAGACATCTCTGTGGATTTTACATGCATCAACTTCTAAGGCTTTTCTGATAACCAGAAAACTGCTCTGCTGAGATATGAGATCCCGTTACATCTTAGGGAGCTTTGGTTAAAACTGATGGCAGGACAGGGCCCTTGATCTACAGGTCTGACTTTAACGCACACATATACCACCCAACATGTACACATTTCTCAGAGAGGTCATGGACAAGCAAAGCATTGAAGGCAGAACATGTTAAAGAGAAAAAAGGACTGTTTACAAGGGTGGCATTCAATTGTTATTGAGCATTGAGGTGCGAGAATATAATTTTAAAGAGTTTCATATTATTGTTGCTTGAACCAAAATTGTAGTTGTATTTCCTATTAGGAGACCACTCAACTTGGTTCCTATAGCCAACTATAGAAACACTTTTAGTTTGCCTCATAAAAGAAAAGCCAAGATTTAAATTGAAAGTTTTTGGTTTTCATAGGTGAATTAGTTACTGAAAAAAATATGGAGTAAACCTAAAACTCTAACCAAAGTAAACCTCTTTTTCATTCTCCCTTTTTGATATTCACTGAAAATAATGATGCATTTGGATTTATCTCTTTTTTGTTTCACAACTACCTGTACTAATTCCATGGACATAATAGCCTTCCTTATGCCTCTCTTTATGCTGTTGGTTTTCTTTAAGTGTGTGAGACTTTTGGATTGAGAATTTATCTTTACCATTGGAGTTCTTATTAGATTGTCTTATTAGACTGTCTTGATCTATTTGTGTGGTTTCCTGGGGAGAATGTGAGTATTCCTGCTGCAGCTTGCATGCCACACTGTTTTTAGTGAGAAAGGGGCAAGATATGCCATGGGCAGTCGTTGTTTGCATGATTTGGGATAATTCCTCCTTAAATCAGGGTGCCAGTTTTCATTGTTCCTAATTGAAGGCAGACTTCCTGTTTGGATTTTGTGATCCAATGTAGGAAAATAAACAGAGCTCACCATTCATTTCTACTCTTTACTACTGACTCCAAATAATGACTCTATCCAATGATCCTATCCAGTGATCCTATGCAGTGCCCCCAACTATGGTCAGCTTCCTTTCCCTCTGTCTGTGGTCCATCACTAGTATTCCCCTGTACATATTCTGGCCCACACTTTCTCTGTGCAACTTGATATCTTTTGCTTTCCAACCTTCCTGGGGTCATCATAGGTTTTACTCATCTGAGTTTTTTGTCTTATTTTCATGAGCCATCATATATTTATGCATGTTGTATGTGTAGTTTTAGAGGTCCAGTGAAGGAAGATGGAATGTCAGTTTGCTCTCTTTTCCCCTCTCTGCTTCATATTGTGGAGAATCACAATTTCTAGGTCTCCTTGTCTACTTCTGGGTCAGTTTGCTAATGAGAGACACTGGCAGAAGATTAGAAGACTGGAGGAGGGGGAAAGCCAGGGTATTTTTCCCTCTGCTCTCAGTTTCTTTTGGCATCTCTAGCAATGGCTCTCTTTTCTCCATGGCTTCAGTATCTATTCACCTCCACTTTTGGGGATCCCAGGCCATGGCTAGTCCAATAGCTATATTGTCCTACACTCTGAGCTCTGTTGCAGAGCTTAGAAATGTGGCTTTTTATTTCACTCACCATCTCCTCTTTTCCTTCCAACATTTTGATTGTGTGGTAACCAATCCCCTGTACCAAAGTCCTTTCATTTAAAATACCTAGAATGGTTTGTTTTCTTGACAGTACCTGAAAGATAGAATGGAAGATTAAAACATATTTTCAATCCACTATCTGAAATTGAACACTTAGAAATATTAATATATTTTAAGAGAACAGTTGAAGCAATTTTTTTTTTCCTTTGGCTTTTTAGGGCTGCACCCCCAGCATATGGAGGTTCCTAGGCTAGGGCTCGAACTGGAGCTAGCTGCTGGCCTATACCACAGCCACAGCAACATCAGATCTGAGCCATGTCTGTGACCTCCACCACAGCTCATAGCAGTGCCGGATCCTTAACCCACTGAGCAAGGCAAGGGATCGAACCCGCAACCTCATGGTTCCTAGTCAGACTCGTTTCCACTGCACCACAACGGGAACTCCTGAAGTGCTATTTTTAAGTCATCCAGGAAACCCTAATCCTATTTTCTGTTCCAAGTCTAGAACCCCCTAGCTGAGTAATTTGGTAGGGCAGTTGAGACCATTCTGATTTTTACATAGTTCTCTATTTCCCAGCATACCTGCAATTATGCTTTAGTGACAATAGTTATTATTTAGCTAATACTGTTTATTTCCTTTTTTTATTTACAAATTAAAAAACTGTTTTCAACTTGCATTGTACCTGTTTATGTATTCAAAAATATTTTGATGTCAATTCCAGCCAGATTTTGGTAGTTTGGTCACTCATTTTAGTGCTCCCATCTTTGCCATGAAAGAAATTGCTTCAGCCAGTAAAAGCCTTTAAATATCTACATGCAAGTGCTTTGCCTGTTGTACACAAGAATCAAAATTCATGTATTTCCTTTGTCCAATGAGAATTTCCTCCCTGCATTGTCCTTATCTCATAGCAAATCAGGAAAAGAGATTTACTGAGGAGCCACTATATGCAACCCATATTTCTCCAAGGCCATTTTCCTCTCAAGAACATCAGTGGCTTCAGTAAATTCCTCTCCGAATTTACTCCTTGCTCTCAATTAAAACTTCAGGTTTAAATTTCTAATTATGTATTATTTTAGATAGAATTATTTAAGATTACCCATTAACTAGTTCAGCATTATATGGGAATGTTTTTAGTTGTGGCCATAGCAAGCAGAAGTTCCAAGGTCGAGGATCGAATCTGTGTTACAGAAGTGACAACACGAGATCCTTAGCCCATTTAGCCACCAGGGAACTCCCAGTATAATGTTTTTTAATTAGAAATTTTTACAAGGCCTAACTTCTTTTTTTTTTTTCATGAATATGTACATCTCTTAACTAAACACAAGAGCTTTTAGTCACCCAGGTGATGGTTGGTTCACAGGAAGTTCCCATCATGGCTCAGTGGTTAACAAACTGGACTGCTATCCATGAGAACGCAGGTTCTATCCTTGGCCTCACTCAGTGGGTGAATAAGGATCCGGGGTTGCCATGAGCTGTGGTGTAGGTCCCAGACACAGCTCAGATCCCACATTGCTGTGCCTGTGGTGTAGGCTGGCAGGTACAGCTCCGCTTCAACCTATAGCCTGGAACCTCCACATGTCACGGGTGTGGCCCTAAAAAGACAAAAGACAAAGAAAGAAAGAAAGAAAGAAAGAAAGAAAGAAAGAAAGAAAGAAAGAAAGAAAGAAAGAAAGAAAGAAAGAAAGAAAGAAAGAAAGAAAGAAAGAAAGAAAGAAAGAAAGAAAGAAAGAAAATGTATTTTAAAGCGACCTTTTATGTGTGGGTACATCTTATACAACAAATTATAAGCATTCATTCAAATTAAGTAGGACAACTAAAATTTTTCAGTTTGGCTCTTCCTTCTCTAAATTTCTAAAGCAACTTCAGATTTTTTTAAGTGTTCTGAAAAACTGCAATTTGCTAGCCACATCGAAATTTTTGAAAAATATCTTATGACAAAGCAGTTTCCAAATAGTTTCACTAGAGTTCTAAGAGGTCTGTTGTTTCTTTGTCAGATCACAAAATCAAAAATATACTTGTTGGCTTACTCAGCCTAAAATACTCCATTGATCCTTTGAAAATGGCTGAAGAACAGTGCAAGGCAAGGAAATAAGTTCTCATTTCATCTGGATCTTAAAATAGACACTTCTTCATTCTACACAGTCTTACCCATTGGTCTCACTAAAGCAAAATAAGTCATAGGCTGTATCTTCTGTTGGTTAACGTTTTAGTTCTCAAACAAGCTAAAGCAAGGCACCATGACATGTCAGTGCCTTTTTGGCTAAGACTCTCTGCAAAGGAAGTGGACAATGAATATCACTTCCATATTTATTTACTCACCCTTCCCCAGCTTTCCATCTGGGACTACCATTTTCTAGCAGTCTCCACAATATGTGGAGGGTCAAACTGGCAGGCTGTGTAAGTACTTATGCCTCAGCAAACCCTTTTATTCATGGAAGGGCTGGATTCCGCAGGGACAGCCAGTGTGGTCACATTTAGCATCGGCTTTTGGTCGGGGCTCGCTCCTTCCTGCCTGAGTTTCTGAGCCACATATGCTTTAATCATTCCAGCCCACTGATTCATTGAAAAATAAACACTGAGGTGATAATTAATTAAAGTCTGCATATTATTCTCCTACAGCAAGTTAAGTGTTTTTCTCCTGACAGAAATTGGCTTTCAGGAAAGGAGGTGTGTAATATCCTTATGTTTGGGTTTACATTGGTTCGTTTTTCATCAGATTCTCCAAGCTTTGATACCTGTGGCTCAATATTCATAACATTTTGCTTGGATTTTCAGCTTTATTCAAGACCCATATAAGTTCCACAACCAGTTGAGACAAACCAGATGAAAGATTTCAACCACATCCACTCACCAAACCAATTTGTTTCTGTTTTCTTAGGTTTCTCATTCCCCCGTCTGTGTGGCTTGGTTCCTGTGAGGCCAAATTCAGAAATGGATGGGAACATATTGCCTCACTAAAGAAGTATTAATCATTTCCGCTAATAGAGGGGACCTTTTTGTTACCAATGGAATCTTTCCCCTCAAGGCAAAAGATACAATAACAAAACCCCTCCCTTCTTACCTGCCTGTCTTGAGAAAGAATTCTAATCTGTCTGGCTAATAACCAACCCCAAGTGATGTTTACTGAATGCCTTTGAGGGTGGTAGTCCTCTGGAGATCAGAAGCAGGTCAGGAAAGAGTAAGCCCTGAACTTGGGCTTCCAGTTCTAAACTCTGGGTACCAGTTCTGGTCTACCATTTATACTAGCTGTGACCTTGAAGAAGAACAATCAGCTTTTACTGAACAGCTCAAATTTACCAGGCATTTTCCATTTGTTTCTAAAAATGTCAGAAATACTGCAATACCCCTGTTTTATAGAGTAAAATGAAAGAAGACACAGAGAGGTTCAGTGACCTGCTCAAGTACAAATAGCTTGCTCATGATTTGCAGAGCCAGAAGCTAGCCCTGGGTTTGATTTTTTAGACTCCAAAGCCTACTGCCATTTGACTATACTGTGACAAGTAATTTTCCTTTTCTGGGTTTTAGTTTTGATTTTTCATCTGAAAAATAAGATGATTGGGCTAAACCTTAAAAACCCCTTTGAACTTGGATACCCTATGATCCTATAATTGAGCCTAAGCCTTAAACTTGTAGAGATTACAGTTTGGTTCAGCTCAGGCCAAACAATACACATATTTATAAAATAAAGTCGAGCAGCATTGGGGAGGAGGTGGTATGAGATTAAGGGTCTGGTATTAATCAGGGAAAGCTTCCGGCCTAAAGGGTTTTCATCTGGTTCAGACAGGAAGAGACTCTGTGTAGGGTGGTGGATGGGAGGAGGCCAGTGCCAGCCTCAGAAGTTCTCTGGGAAAACACTGTCGAGGAGGATTCAGAATGAAAGATCCTTAGCAGGTCTACTGGCTGAATGACAGACTCTCTGGATCAAGGCATCCAATGCTGAGGAATAGGGAAATGGCCCCTTCACTCAGAGTTCTTCCCTCCATGGGAATTCAATAAACATTATTGACTAACTGGCAGAGGTGAACTGAACTGCAGAATTGCTTTGAAGCCCACAGTTACAAGCTATAATTGAGAAACTGTCAAGAGATTCAAATTCATGGAAAACCATGAAAGAATAATGTTCCCATGTCTCAGAGCTTGCCAAAATATAGTTTCCTTTCTGCTGTTCATTTCCTCCCCCTTCTAATTCAGTTTTTAAGTTTTCCATCAAGGAGAAGTCTATTTTGTAACTCTCCATAATTAATGTTTAGCATCTTTCTTTTCAAAATGTTAGCAAATGTTGAGAATTGTAACTTTTCTAGTATCCTGGGGCTGGGGGTGGGGGAGGGTGTAAGCTAGTTGTAAAGATTGCTCTATTTTTCTTCCCTGATAAAAATCCCTAGTAAGAAAGGAATTCTGATATCCATGGGATCATTAGCTACAAAAAAATCATAAATAAATACAGGCTGAGAACTATAGCTGAACTCTGTGTAGTGAGTTCTTCCTCTTCCTTTCCTCTAACATTGTATTAATCATCAGCTCCTAAGTGGCTTGAAAGATGCAATCTTTGAACCTATAAAACTATCATATATACTGTGTGCCCGGCACCTTTGCTAGGTACTTTATGTATGTTATCTTTAATCCTCAAAGCAATTCTTTAGGGTAAAGGAGATGTGAGGACAGAGTCATGTGCCCAGGGTGGTAAAGCCAGGTTGTAACCCTGGTCTCTTTGACCTTGATCCCTTGCTTCTTCCCCTCTGCACCTTTCAAAAGAGAGGCATGAACCTGCAGGTGCTTACATTTGTCCTCTAACAAAGTCACTGATATGATCTCTCATCATTCTTTCAGAATATCTTTAGACTAGTCCTTTCTAGAATCACGTGACATGTGCCATGAAGCCCAGCCACTTAAACCCAAATATGTCCTTTACCTTGGAAGGCAAAACTTCCATTTTAAAGTTTAGTGGGTGAAATTATAAAGAAGGGGCATAAGTGTGAAGAAATGTTTATCAGAAAGTTTAATTATTGTTTATGTGGGCCTCTTTATTAAGAAATAAAAGCAAATCTTGGGATGGGTGAGATCTTCCTACATTCTCACAAAGATTAATAGTGGCCTTACAAATGGGGCACAGCCTGAAGACACTCAATTGCTCTATTTCCTACAAAGATAAACAGGGACACTGGGGCACTGTTTAGTGAGCATTGCTAAATGCAAATGCATCTTCTTAAACATATATGCCTATGTACCCATAAATGTGTACACAGAGTATATTAGGTTGTTTTCACTGGGCAGTTTTTTAATAAAAATCACTCACAATGTGAATGTCTAAGGAAAATCCAATGACTGATATCCTCTAGGTTATCTAATTAAATAGGTCTAAATACAAGTTTGCCCTTCTTAAAGAATCCACATAATGTAAATATTAAGAAATGTACAGAGTAGATTCGTCAGCCTACCCATCTGAAGTGAAGGAACAAGAGGTCCCAGAAATCACAACATGTGCTCATTTTACTTTGTTGAATAAAAACTGCAGATGCTGTGTGATTTCAACAAACAAAAGCTAAGAAAACAGAGTGTGAGGGCAGCCCGTGAGGAAATTAGGAGAACATGGAGAACAATCACGTTGATCTCCCGATTTTGATCCATCGCAATTTATTATGTATCCTTACCCTCTTTGCATCTGTGATTCTCTGTGAAAGTTGTTTCCTTGTTCTTAAAGCAGAAGTGAGGTACAAACACTAGGAATGAGACCGAGGTAAACAGATGTGGTTAGCCCATGAACTCGGGGCTAAATCCCAAGCTGGAAGCTTTTCAAGTCAGAACAAATGTGTAAACTAAGAAAAATGTCTTGGTAAATAAATACCACCAACCCGACTATTCCCACAAGCCCTCAGAAAGCCTCAGCCACGAAACTACTGTGGAAGAATTGAATATTTGGAGTCATTAGCTTGGATAGCCTCAGTCAGCAGATAACATTTGGATCAATAACCACTCCCAAAATAGCCACTCCAAAAACAGTCAAAAGGCTTCTTATTGTTTACATCGGATTTATTTTTGTATTCATGCACTGACTCTTGACACTAAAATAGTAAGTCTTGGAAGTCCCTGCTGGCTCAGCGGGATAAGGATCTGGCATTGTCACTGCTATGTCAGGTTGCTGCTGTGGTTTGAGTTCCATCCCTGGCCTAGGAACTTCCACATGTGGCAGAATTCTTTTCAGGGAGGGTTCTGAAATTCTTCAGGGAAAAAAAAAAAAAAAAAGACACTTGGGATTAAAAGTAAAAGTAAGGCTGCTCTTCAAACTGTTCTGCAAGACAAAATGGAAGACTCTCCTGGTTATATCAGAGAGGTATGGACAAGGGTGGACTTAAAAGGAGATGGGAGAAGAGGAAAAAGAGTGCTGACAAAATCCTGCCATTTCACCATGAGACCCCATTCCCCTAATAGCTCCCATAAGGTTACAAAAGCCCGTCTTACTTCAGTTTATGCAACTCAGCCTGTAAATGTATTCACTTTTTTACTTATTAAGTTATTAAAACAGATGACAGGAAGAGCAGCTGGGACTGCAGATTTTAACAGAGAAGTGAAGTAGAGAAAAAGGAGATAAGCTTTAAATCTTAGGAGTTTTGAGTCAAATCTTACTAATTCTTCAAGGGGAAAATAAGCCCCAAATGGAGTAGGGGTTGCATATAGGTTTTTCCAGACCTTTCCAGACACAACACAGGGAGATCTCCAAGCTCAATAAATAGTCCCATATATGGAAAACTATTTCCTAAAGGACAGTCTCTGCTGTTTGCCCTAGATGAAAAGTTTTACATAAACTTTTTTACTGAATATTCTTATGTTATAGGGACTTACTTCTTATGCCTATAATTGGAAATATTCTTCAGTTAGATTTTAGCTGAGTTAGTTATGGACAAATGAAAGTATTCCAGGTATCCTTCTATGCACAGATTTCAAAATAATGTACATCCCTCAAAATGTGTAAAATGTATCAGGAATTACATATTTTCAAGGTATGAGGATGAAATAAATTATACATTCTTGGGAGTTCCCACTCTGGCACTGTGAATTAAGGATACAACTGCAGAAGTTCAGGTCTCTGTAGACGTGCTGGTTCTATCCCCCACCTGGTGCAGTGGGTCAAGGATCTGGCATTGCTGCAGCTGTGGTGAAGGTCATAGCTACGGCTTGGATTCAGTCCCTGGCTCAGGAACTTTCATATGCCATGGGTGCAGCCAAAAAAATAAATTATCTTTATGTTATTACCATGTGGCAGTCCCCACATGGGGGCTGATAAACAGAAGTGCTTGTCACCATTTTTGATACATAGGGGGAAATTAGTCTTGAATTATGCAAATTATTCAAGGTAATTGGGAATGTTTCTTTGGCATGGAGTATGATCTCCCTGCTATTACAGAAACTGGAAAAAGCATCAGAGAGTAGCTGGCGTGAGATATGGAACTTGAATGACAGGACTGCAACAGGCAGAAATGAGAAGATATCACTTAGAAAGAGGGAAGACACAGAGGCAAGAAATGAGAAATGTTTGCAGAAGAGCCTATGGCCCTATTCTTCTGGAGGGTGAGGCTCGAGAGTCAGCCTTGAGAGCCTGCTCTTGGCACAAGTGTCGATGTCCTCACGATGGAACAGCAGTCAGGCTCCTTCAATGAGCTTTTCATGCAGCAGGCGTTGACAAATGCAAAGCAAAAAGGAAGAAGTTGGAAGCTGCCAAGTGTTGACTACAGCTGGCACATGGGTGTGATGGGGACCAAAATTATTAACGTATGATGGATGGTTGCCAGTCTCCCCCACTCACCTATTGGCTCAAGAGGAGTCTTACTCTTCTATACCATTTCTTTTCTTTCTCCATTCACTTAGGCAGGCCCTGCCTTGGCAGTCCCTGCCTTGGCAGTCCCGTTCTTTATGTTCTGAGACAATCAGGAATGGAAAATAGACTAAAGAGTACATAATCAGAGAGGCAGAAGGCCTGTGCCATCATTATTGGAATATAAAGGAATACAAAAATCTTCAGGAAAACCCAAAACACAAGCTAAAAACAGCTTTCTTTATCTTTTTTTTAAATCCAAAGCAAAGTTAGATAATCAGAACCAGAAGTTAAGGGATATTCTCTGCAGGGGATAGCTCAGCACCATTGTAATTTGGACATAAATATAATTTATATTCATTGGTTAGTGGGATCAGGGCTATTATGGTAGGCATAAATAACATACTGCGGAGATTTTGCTTAATTAGATGAAGACTCGGGAGACATTGAGGGCTCCTGAACAAGGTAGTGAGGTGATTAGTGTTCTTCTTTAGGAAGAACTATCTAACAGCTTTATCCACATGAATGACAGGGGGGGAAAAACATGAAGACAAGTAAAATCAGATGGGAGACTGCAATATGGCAGGTCAAAGGTAGTGAGGAACTGAAAGGGGAGAGGAAGGGAAAAAGAGAAGATGGCAAGGTAATTGGAAAGTAAACTCAACACTTCCACTGTGAGAGGCAAAGGAAAAGAGTTGACAATTTGATGTTTGAGGCCTCGGGAGCTAAAGGAATGGAAGTGCCACTAACTGAGGTGAGGAAGAGCTGACCTCAGGGTAGAAATAATTAGCTCAGTTTTTTTGGGGGGGTGGTTATAGATTTATTTATTTCTTTATTTTTGTCTCTTTGTCTTTTTGTCCTTTTAGGGCCACACCCACAGCATATGGAGGTTCCCAGCCTAGGGGTATAATTGGAACTACAGCTGCCGGCCTACACCCGAGCCACAGCAACACCGGATCCGAGCCACATCTGCGACCTACACCACAGCTCACGGCAACACCGGATCCTTAACCCACTGAGAGAGGCCAGGGATCGATCCCACAACCTCTTGGTCCCTAGTCAGATTCATTTCCACTGCACCACAATGGGAACTCCCAGCTCAGTTTTAAATGCATTGTTTTTGATGTCTGTCTAGGCAACCATGTCCTATGGACAATTAGACATGTAAGCTCCAAGAGAAAGGCCTGTGTCTGTCTTGCTCAGCTTTCCCCATCGTGTCTCTGAGACCCAGCATATAACAGATGATTGATAAACACTGCTGAATAAATGAAGAATGAGTGACAGTCTTCTCAATACTCTGAGTTCTTATGTTAGTTTTTTCATACTCATTTCTCTGTACTTATAGATTCTGCTTTATATGTATGCGACTTAGATCTCCATTTCCAAGTGCCCTCAGTATGTGTTTATTGAATCAATAAGTTAGTAGATGCTCTTGTAGTTTATATGAAACCCTATTCACAACTCTCATCTCCTTTTAGTATATTCTAATTAGAACTCACTAAATGCCATATTATTATAGATAGATAAAGACTCATACACATAATACTTATTTTAAGGAAAGAACAACACAGAGAAATAACTACAGGCATTTCAACCTTTGGTTGTTCTATTCAGCTAATAGCCTACTTGAAGTTGTCAAAAATTACATTTCCTTCCAACCACAAAGAGCCCGAGAAAGGCCTTTGGGAATGATTATTTAAAAGGTAAATATGTTTTAATTTCATGAACAGCCAGAGCTTCCCCATACCCAGCAATAATGCATGACTCACATCTGATTGCAGCGCAAACTTGTAGACCAAATACAGAGCACAAAACTGTCTCCCAGGACTCCTGTGATGCAAGCTTCCCCAAGGTCTTCTCTCTGCTCCTGCAGTGTGTGAGGGGCTTCATAGGTAACACGGTGTTTCTATTTGAGAAAAACCACACATCCCCATGTTCTAGGTTAAGTGACAATATATGAGCAATGTGTATAATATATTTATATTGAAAGGGTCTCTTTAGGCATTACAGATGAGCCACTAGAGATGTGCCTCATGAGCGTGGTTGAATGAAATATAAATTCACAATTTTAATCTGCAGTGATCTCCCCCACTCATCCCAACATGGGCTGAGATGGTTTCATGAAAGTTAACATTTTTTTAAAAAGGCAAACCTTGAAAACAACATCTGGCGTTGAGTTCAGAAATTAGAACCAGATATGCTTCCCTATCCGAATTTCATTCACATGGTGAGCCTGCCAGAATGGTGAAAGGGAAAAGGTTCACTAATTTAATTTTTGTTTTGTTTTTGAAGAAATAATAGAAATATTTTAATGCCTCAAAGTAGTTATGGGTCTTTTTTTTTTTAAGTGTATAGAGCATCCTTGAATATACATAAGGAAAAATTAGAATTAATATACATTTTAGATAATAGCATTATTACAATTCACAATCAAAGGATTCGCCAAGGATTTCCTCTCAGTAATAAGAGCCAAACAGCATAAAGGGCTCATAGATTGCTTTTAAAACCAGTTTTCCGAATAATTTATGGTATATGTGTTTCCAAACAAAAACTGAGAGAGCAAATAACTATTTTATTCAGCGATACTTCAAGCCTTAGTACCCATCCCATACAAAAATCCCATCGTAAAAGAGCAACAATAATTTTCTTTTTTTTTTAAACTTCGACAATAATTCTTATTGTGAAAAGAATAATTAAAGATATGCACAGAAACTTTGGGGAAGGTGATTAATAGAATTCTTAGTTGGTGCTCACAGTTTACCAAGCACTCTGGAGTCCTTTTTAGTTTACATTTATAGCAAGCTTAAAGTAAACCAAGCACATACTGTTATTTCCCTTTAACAGATGTTAAATTTGAAATCTTCAAACACAATGTTATATAGTTACTTTTATAGAGCCAGTAAGTACTAGAACCTAGAATGCTTATATCTTATTTATTTTTTTATTTTTTATTTTTTGGCCACACCGAAAGCACATGGAAGCTCCTGGCCAGGAAGCAAATCTGTGCCACAGTAGTGACCTGAGCCACTGCAGTGATAATGCCAGATCCTTAACCCTCTGCACCACAAGGAAACTTCAGAATGTCTGAATCTTAGATCCGAGCTTTTTCATTTCATTTCATTATTTCATAGAATCTTTCTGCATGATGAAAATCTATCAAACTGTATACCTCATTGGTTGGTATTGAAAACCTAGGTTTTAACTGCACTCAGTTCTAGAAACATCTACTTGAGTGAAACATCAGCATTAAAAACCAAACATATTAAAATTGCACTTGGAATATCCACATAGTAAGGAATCCATCAGTTCTGGGACTCATTACTTTGACAGGATATTTTTATTAATGGATTTTTCTAATTCATAAATATGATTATTATCTTTTACTCTTTCAATTGTACTTGTAAGTTTCCTATAATATTTCCATTTCAAGCAATTCTACATCATGAAAATATGCCCTGTGTTCATCCCAATGTAGAATGAGAATAAAATTGTCTAATGCATATGGTACGTTAATAAGGTTTATTTTCCTTTTTTTTTTTTTGAGGGGGTGAGTGAAAAGGAATCTTTATTCTAATCTACATCTTACAAATGAGAAAACTGAAATGGAATATCTCCCCTTTTTTAAATAGGGTTTTTCTTGCTGGCACAGCCTGTTCTATTGAGGTCAGTTCCAAAGTCGTATTCCAGTACTCAGTTATCAAGTTTCCGAAAATGAGCATGAACCCCAGAACATTTTGCCTTTTTCTTACTTCTTCCCCAATTAATGGATAACCAATCCTATCTCTTTATATAAGATTAATAGCAGCAACAAAAATAGATGCCTCTCATTATTATAATTTAGAGTTACCAGGTGTGGAAAGCAGTAAGAAGGGATGAGAAAATCACAAAATAATGATAATGCATGCTTTTTTTGTACTCTTACTACATACAATTTGGCTTACTCCTCAAAACCTATGACAGAGAGAGTGAAATTTATATACTTCCCAGGCTAAAGAGATAGAAATCAGGGCTCAGAGAAAATAAAGTGTGCAGGCTGATACAGTCAGTCAGTGACAAAGGTGGATTAGGAAGAATCCAAGCATCTCTGATTTGCAGTGGTTGTGCTACCAAGTTCTCTAATTCCAAAACTACATTTATATTGACTAGCCAGATAAAACAGGTGCAGACCAGTCTGAAATTCAGGAGTTCTAAATTCCTGTCTCCATCCCATTTGGCCTGATTTAGTGCTCCCAGGCAACATGACATCACAATTAAAGGCGTGGCCTCTCAAACCACCCAGACCTGGCTTTACATCCCCATTCTTCCATTTACCAGCTCAAGGAAGTTTCACAGGTTGGGTTCTCCAAGGCTTAATTCCCTCATCTGTAAAACAAAGACTATTATGAACCTTAAGTATGACAACACATTTAACAATCAGTGTTGCATAAACCATTGTTCCTAGCATTTCACTTTGTGCTCATTTCGCTTTTTCCAACTATATATGTATATACATACATAACAAAATATGTATATAATTCTTGGAGTAAAGAAAATGAAAATTCATATAAGATGCTGACCACACACAGAGACCCCTTCCCCAGATTTACAGTCTACCTCTTGGACACCTTGGAATATTGCAAAGTTTCTTGAAAATGGATGTACCAGAAGAATTTATTTGAACTGAATAAGTAGTATGTCTTACATAGCTATGTGACTGCATTTTTTTATCTCTAGCTTTAAGATGGCATAATAAATAGATTGAAAAGTTACTAAAAAGTTTGCTGAATTGCAGTATATATTTTCTTGATCAACAAATGGTTAGAGTGCCACTGTAATTGTAGATGGGGTAGGAAAGGATTGCTTTGTGAAAGTATTTGATATTACTCAAAAGGGATGGGGATTAACTTTAGCTTTCAAACCTCTGATCAGCATGAATTTATAAGTATGTCTAAAATCAAATGGCTCCACATAATATTTATTCCTCGAGGCTAGAGGATTCCTTTTCATTTATAGGTTGGATTAATTGCCTTGAATGTATCCCCACAACTAAATAAAGATCAGATTTGATGAAATAATCTTAGTTAACAATAGATGCCCAGTTTTTCCCTTGTCCCCTTTTAATTCTGTTATCCCAAAAATGTAGGATTGAAATACAGTAGTCATAAATGTAAAGGTAAGAAACTCAATTATAATGCCAGGGAATTCATTCAAAGACACCCTGAAATCTCTATACAAATATTAAGTGGTGATAACTGCATTAATATACTTGTGTACATAAAGTCAGAATATCTCTGTATCATTTACCGTGTACTTAGTCACAAGTAATAGGAAGCTCAAAAGGCATTAAACATTAAGGAAACTATTGGCTTTCATAGCTGGAAATTCAGAGGTAAGGTGAACTTTGGAGGAGGCAGTACCCAGTGGTTCTGGTTGGGCTCTCTCCCGTCCTCTGCATAATGTGATCCTGATCCTTAGGATGGAGCAGAATAGCTTCAGAAGACACCAGCCCCACAAAAATGGCCACAGCCAAGAGAAGAAAAGTAGCTTTCGGAACTCTCTCAGAAAAGAGAGAGAACTTTGTTTCTGCATCTCCAGCCAATTCCCCTCAAATGCATTTGGTTAAAATTGACTTACATGCTTACTTGTGCACCAGTGTTTGAGGTGGTAGAGTAATGGAATTCTGGCCACGCAAGGTCAGTTTCCCCTGAGGTACTTGGCTGCACAATAAAAGAGTAATGAATAAAATAAAACTGGGATTCTCTTGGGAAAGAAAAAGTGGAGTGCATGTATTTTTTTTTTTTTTTTGGAGAACATGCACTTTAATGTAGGCAACCATCTGTGTCCTCTACCTCGTCCAATATCTACCCATTCACTTTTATAAGAGGTATTAACTTAGTTAAGATCCTGAAACACTAATACTCCTTCTGATTTACCCTTGAAAGAGAAGTACCAGTGTTTAATGTATTAAATAAAATAAATTGTCTTGAACTATGAAGTTCTAACACTGCTGGCAAGCAACCATGTCACAAAGCATGGACAAGATTAAACTTTAACTTTAAAGGCTGGGATAAATCCAATATAGGAAAGGAAGCCTCTGCAAATATGCTCTATGCTCATATATAATGGTGCATATCGCCTCTTGAAAATGTTAACCAGAAAATTTCATGCAAACTAATATTAAAGAGGAAAAACAATGTTTCTCATGGAAAGTACTCAGCTTTGGAATAGGCACGCAGCAGTAGATAGTATTTAAGATTCATATAATGTAAGATATTACTATAATCTGCAGATTAATTTTAGCTAGTGATCTGTCCAGAACCCAATAACAAAAATACTTCCCTGGAAATAAAATTTTACCTACAAAAAGATTTATATATGACTGTTAATGTTCACTACACTTTTTTAATATGAAAAATGAATATTTTCAGAGGTCTGATGAAGCCAAGACAAAAATAAAGACTTCCCAGAAATAGTATTTTGGTCAGTGATGACTGCATCAAAGTAGGAAATTATTTTTTTTAATTTTAGAATTTCTTTTTATTTACTGCCCTATAATTGCTCTTAAAGCACTTATAAATCTCTTTCCCAAAGATGCAATTGGGCCTTTCTCTAAAATTAATTTAACTTTGAAAAATAATTATTTATAGTAATTGATTATTTAAGTATTTATAAAACAGGTATATATTCCCAAAAAGGATTAAAATGCATAGTTCCTGCCTTCAAATAATTTAAAATCTACTTAAACATATCAATCCAAAAATATAATAAATAATTAATAAAAAATAAAATATAGCATTTAATTAATCACTGAATTGTATATAAGGGCATATTGATGTAGAAAAAACCAGATGAGAAAAATCTGCATACTTTACTTTAGATACGGAATCCCTACTAACACCATACTAACATCTAATAAGTACTCATCATGTACCAGATATCTTTAATAACATATCATTTGGTCCCATGACAACCCTATACATTCTAATCATTATGACCAATATTTTACAGACAAAGAAATTGGGGCTTAGAGAGATTAGTTTGCACAAGTTGAAAGTTAGTGAAAAGCAGAATTGGGAATTGAGCCCATAGAGTCAAACTCTTGGGTGTGGTTGCTTAGCTATTAAGGTACTTTGCCTTCATGGAATAAGAGAAAGTTGTCAAACACTTTGAAGACTTAGTGTTCCTTCTAAATCAAGGAAGATGGAGAGATATTTTAGGAAGGACGACCCACACAAGTGAAGGCATAGTCATTGACGTGTGCATGGGATATATTAGGGCCCTTAAAAGAAACTGCCGAGACTGAGGCTAAAGTTTGAACCAAGTCAAAGAAGAAGAAAAGATTGGACAAATTAGTGGCATTGGGTTCCTGGGATAAACTAAGGCATTGAAGAGTTTTACAAAAGAATTTCTCGATATAAAATAATTGAATTATTTCATGTCCTCATCTCCTCAGCTGCCATCTTCAAATTCCAAAGGATTTGAAATGAATCACTGGAGACCACCCAAAGTCTTTCAAACCTTAGATTAGATTCAAAGGCATAGAAGTGTTCTTAATAGCTAAAAGGTTAATACTTTTCAAATCCTGGGTCGGACTACCCCAGGGAGAAAGCAAGAGGCATCCCGGTGACCTGGAAATCCCACAGGCCCCCAGGTGACCTCCCAGGGCCACTCCTCCACATTCCACACATTTTGCCATCCGGCTAGCCATGTCAGCTCGAAATGGAATGCAGGCTCTCACTGTGGCAGAGCAGAGGTTCTCCTCCTAAATCGAAATGAAAATAGCTCCAAAGTTGGAATAGATCATACATGCATGTTTATAAATATGTGGTTAATCTCTGGGAGAAAATATCACAACTGCTCATTGTGATCAGCAAAAGTAGCTGGGTGGTTGGGAACATTCAAAGAGAAGAGACTGACTTGACCCCTCCCTACCAACTCCTTGCACTTTGTCAATTTCAAAGGCTGTTCATGTATTATTGTGTATTTGAAAATATGTTTATTGTAAATGAATTAACTTTTTAGTGGTCTTTTTGCCTGTCCCACGATGCGTTCAAGGTATAATTGCCAGCATAATTCCCCAAAGCATAGTTCCCATGACATCCTGCCAGTAGTCCATGCATGCTCATTGCTAATAGCTAATTCATAAGGTTCACAGGAATTGATTCACTGATATAATTTATGTTTCGCACCACATTTTGAAGGAGATGATGCCTCATACAACAAATAGTATGATGGCTTGTAATGAGTTTAAAAGATTTGTTCAGGGTTACACAGCTAACTGGCAATACTGCTGAGACTCGAGTCTGGAATACTTGCCACTTGCTGTGATATCATGCAGTGTCTTACGGATTGTGTATTCAATTAAATCAAAACTATTTAGGGAGTTCCCATTGTGGCTCAGCAGTAATGAACCCGACTAATATCCATGAGGACGCGGGTTTGATCCCTGGCCTTGCTCAGTGGGTTAAGAATCCCGCGTTGCCCTAGGCTGTGGTGTGGGTCGAAAATGCCGCTTGGATCTGATCTTGCTGTGGCTGTGGTGTAGGACAGCAGCTGCAGCTCCAATTCAACCTCTAGCCTGGGAACTTCTACATGTCGCAGGTACAGCCCTAAAAAAGACAAAAACAAAAAAACAAAAGAAAAACCAAAAAACTATTTAGCCTACCATCAATTTCTAACCTTTCCTTAGTTTTCTCATGTAAATCCCTAACACCTCTCCTTTGATCCAGGTAAACTAATACTTAACTACTGGCTTCTCAAATACCTCTCACTTTACTATCACTATGCCTTTCCTCATGCTCTTTCCTCTTCCTCCTTAGAATGCCTCCCACTTCATTTATCTCTTAAGAAAATCTCCCACAAATGGTCCCTCTTAAAACACCTTTCCAGGGCTCCGGGGGAATTCTCCTCTCAGTATGTTTTTATACCACTCCCAAAACTGCGAGTTAGTCTTAAATTGTAGTAGAATTGGTGCTTGTCTTAACCTGACTGCAAAACTGTAAACACTGAGAATAAATGTCATTGCTATCCATGTTCACTTTTCCAAATGTCTAGCAAACTCTTTTCACTTATTAGGCACTCAAAAGCACTTTTTGAATTCAGTTTGAGAATCAATTTTCTGCAGCCTCAAGGGTGCATTATCAGATGAAGCAAACTTTGAAGAGAACCCAGAAACTCATTTTACAATAGAGATCACAAACCAGGAGTTTGTGACACTCTGAAAGACATGTGTTTTATTAGACAGCACAGGGTCTGTTTCTTTTGGAAGGAGGGGTTTAATTTTTAATTTGAATTATATGCCTGCATGTAAAATGAAATGATCTCAAGTGACAATCTAAATTTCTAGCTTTTCTTGAAAATGGCAAAATCTAGCATCACTGAGCCTGCCCTACCACATGCCAAAATTGGCTAGAGTTGGTAAAACCTGCCTGTTTTCAGTAAGGGGCAACCTGTCTGGTGTGCCACAGCTCACCATTCATGGTTGTCTTATATTGGGGGCGGTGGGTCTATACTAATTTGTGATACCTGTTGGATGCTATACATTTACATTTGCAATTCCTACTAGAAATGTTGATCCTTATTCTTTCAGGGAAAAAAAAAAGGCCCTAAGACTCATTACCCCTACTCAGAATTCTATACCTATTTCAGCAATGACTTGGTGAAAGCAATTATCTCAACCATCTTTGAAAGTATAACCCACCCTCTCTATGTAGGAAAACCTCACACAGAAGTTAAGTTGCTTGTTGCCTTCAGCCATATTAATGGAAATAGAAATTCTATACATAAAGAAAACCATCATTTGACCTATAGGATGTCATACTCAGACATTACCAGGGAAGCTACACAGTAGTGTCCCACAAGCAGAGGGAGCAGAACACCAAGGCAGGTGGCAGAATTCCATAAATAGAAGGGATCTAAAGAAAGGCAACCCAATGTTTTAATTATTTTTATGACATTCCTACCAAGTTGGTTTTTAAAATCTTCAAATTTCTAATAAAAGCAGTTTAAATTGTCACAATTTGTACTTTAAAAATACCCTTTCACATGTAGGGAAAAGAAGATTTACTGTACCTTTCCCCCATTCATCCTTCATTTCCCTCTGGAGTAACTTAGTCCCATGTGACAATCTCCCTTTTTTTTTTTTTTTTTTTTGCCATGTCCATGGCATGTGGAAGTTCCCAGGCTGGGGGTCATACTCCAGCTGCAGCAGTGACAGTGCCAAGTCCTTAACCACTAGGCCACCAGGGAACTCCCGTGACAGTCTTTTTTTTATATTTAAAGACAATGATCATGTTACTTCAAAGTCTTCCATTCTTCAGATGAAACACCTATGGTTTCTGGTTAGTAAGACTCTCTCCATCCCCTGGTTAAGTCTTCTCTGGTTCTTTATATTCCACCAAAATTCTTGGCACCCTCCACTGGCCATAGCATTACAGGTATTATCTGGTCCAACAGAGCATAGCAGGGTATACTGAATCACTTCATTACAATAACTTTACACAGTCTCAAAGTTTAATTAGCTGTTTTGGCAGCCATAAGTCTCTGTTGACTCTGCGGTAGGCCAGTGGCTACAGCTCAGATTAGACCCCTAGCCTGGGAACCACCACATGCCATGGGAGCGGCCCTAGAAAAGGCAAAAAGACAAAAAAAAAAAAAAAAGGACTGGAATTCCCGTAGAGGCTCAGCGGAAACGAATCCAACTAGTAACCATGAGGTTGTGGGTTCTATCCCTGGTTTCACTCAATGGGTTAAGAATCAGTTGCTGTGAACTGTGGTGTATGTTGCAGATGCAGCTCTGATCTGACTTTGCTGTGGCTGTGGTGTAGGCCGGCAGCTGTAGCTCTGATTCAACCCCTAGCCTGGGAACATCCATATGCCACAGATGTGGCCCTAAAAACAAAAACAAAGCAGAACAAAAAGATTAAGGACTTTGACCTTAGTAAATTCTCCAGATACACAATATTTTAAAATAACTCTATTTTTGGAGTTCCTATTGTGGCTCAGCAGAAATGAATCTGACTAGCATCCATGCGGACACAGGTTTGATCCCTGGCCTTGCTCAGTGGGTTAAGGATCTGGTGTTCCGTGAGCTGTGGTATATAGGTCGCAGACATGACTTGGATCTGGTTTTGCTGTGGCTGTGGTGTAGGCTGGTGGCTACAGTTCCAATTAGATCCCTAGCCAGGGAACTTCCGTATGCCGCAGTTATGGGCCTAAAGAGCCCCCCTCAAAAAAAAAAAAAAATCTGTTTTTTAAATCTCTAAGGATCATTTTTACTGAGTGCCTTCTTTGTGCCAGGAAAGCTCTAAATATCAAGATATCAATGTGAACACAAGAGACCAATATTCTGCCCTCATGAGGCAGAACGCTAGACCATGTGATAAGATTAATGAGGAAGTCAATAGTATGTTTAACAGTGCAAAGTACTAAAGAACAAAAATAAAGTAGAGGGAGGGGAAACGAAGTATTAAGTGAGAAGCTTGCCTCATTGAGAAGATGACATTTGCGTAAAGACAGCAAGTGAGGGCACCCTGTTAGCAAAATTCTTAGTCTACCTACCCAAGGAACAGCAAGGCTGCAATAGAGTAAGCCAGGGCACGTAGGTGGAGATGATTGAGGAGAGGATTGTGGGTGAGGAAGCCAAAATAGTTCCCAATGTGGGGGTACTTCCCCCTCAGGGTGCGTTTGGAAATGTGGGGGAGAAGTATTTTTAGTTGTCACAATGACTCTGGGACCCTACTGGCACTGAAGGGGAGCAGAGATTCTCTGTAAGATGTTTTGTAGAGTGGAAACCTGTTTTGTCCAAAATGCTAACGTCATCCCCATTGAGAGACCCTGAATCACTTTAGCTGTTTTATAAACTCTGGACTTTTGAAATGGGATGGGAAGCCGTTAGAGACCTCGGTGTGGAGGAGTGAATAGACTAACAGATTTATCAAGGCTCAGCCTAGCCGTTGTGTGGAAGGTGAAGGAGACCAAGGCAGAAGCACAGAGACCAGTAAGAGGCTGTCACAATAATCCATGTAGAAGATGATGATGCCTGGACCAGGGCATTGGAAAGGAGGAGGCGACAAGAACTGGCTATGATACGAACACAGAAAAGAAAGAGCCAGCCGGTATTGCTGTTGCATAGGCAGTGACGTGTGAAAGAAAAAGAGGATGAGTCCAAGATTTTAGGCTTGCTTGGTATCTGCCATTTGTAAATATAGAATGGTCATTTGTGGTTGTGATGGGGAAATTCAGAGGGAAAAGAATTTTGGCTGGAGGCAGAGGGATGAAGAAGAAAGACCACATCACATGACCACCAGGTTGATAGATAAATGCAGTATATAAGGATATGGATTGTATGTAGATATATTTACAGAGAGCTAAAGATACAGATATGAACACTGACAGAAAAAACATAGGGAGAGAGCTGTAGAAGGAAATCTAAAAGAGACCAAAGAGGTTAACACTGGCTATCTTGAGTTTTTTACTTCATATGATGATTTCTCTCTGACGTTTCCCAAATTATTTCCATGAAACCTGTCTTGATTTTTGTGAAATGTAAAAATTTCGAATGTCTACAACACTAAAGCTCATTTATGAAAGTGACAGAGATCTGATTTGATTTTCCTTCTTAGTAGACTCCCCTCCTCTCTCTCCAACTGCTAACTCAGCAGCTAGCAAAGGACTCCCCACTTGCAGCGCCATGTGTACCAATTTTAAATCTCAGCCCTACTCTACCATGGTCATTATAATCGTGTTCATACCTTTCCAGACCCCTAGGGGTTTTTACTCCAGGGAGAAACGGTGGAATTGTTAGCAGCTGGATCCTCTTTGATAAAAGCAAGCCACACGTATTTATAGATATTCAGAGGATTGTAGGAGGAGCGAAACGATTGTCACTCGGGTCCCCTTTTTTTGGCAGCACCTCAAAGGTTACCATGTGAGAGCAGCAGTGCCCGGCTGCCCTGAAAAGCCAGCAAGAGTGAAATTTAAAACTTGAATTGCCTCTCTCTTCTCATTATGTATTATTTGTCAATCATGGATAAAAGGTGGTTTTTGCCCTCCAGCTGCTAGCCCTGGGGTGCACATATCACTCAGTGGTGCCACTTTCTTGTGGCACATTGCAAGAAAAATCAATGATTGCACCTTCCTTTGAAAGGAAAGGTGGTCTTTTTTTTTCCCCTCATTTTATTTTCCTTTTTTTTTTTTTTCATTTTAATCCAATGGTTTAAAGGAAGAAGGCAAGTCATTTGGGGGGAAAAAAGTGACCTTTGTTGTTATGGTGATAGACATCTTAGATGTTGAAATAATGTATATTAGAACACAGATGGGAACAGCTTTCCTCTTTCCTATTGAAGCCACCACGTCTGAAAGTACTAATGGCTGCAGCCTGGTGAGAGAGGGACACGTAGTCCTTTGTACTAGGCCTTGCAAATGAGCAATAAAATGCACAATATCACTCAGATGAAATGCAGACCTTTAAAAATAGATCCTTTTGGGAGTTCCCGTCGTGGTGCAGTGGTTAACGAATCCGACTAGGAACCATGAGGTTGCGGGTTCGGTCCCTGCCCTTGCTCAGTGGGTTAACGATCCGGCGATGCCGTGAGCTGTGGTGTAGGTTGCAGACGCGGCTCGGATCCCGCGTTGCTGTGGCTCTGGTGTAGGCCGGTGGCTCCAGCTCCGATTCAACCCCTAGCCTGGGAACTTCCATATGCTGCGGGAGCGGCCCAAGAAATAGCAACAACAAAAACAACAACAACAACAACAAAAAAGACAAAAGACAAAAAAAAAATAGATTCTTTTGGATGCCCGCCTTTCAAACTTGTTTTACATCAAAACACCTTGCCCTCATTTGTACATTTTACTCATGTGACGATGGAAGTATTTTTGTTTTTGTTTTTTAAATTAACACCATTTGAAGACCTCAGTAAGTTTTTATTGTGCTATGCAGAGAGTGAAGATATGATGCCAAGATACATTTTCAGTTGATGGGATAAATCTACCTTAAGCCATACCTCACACAATTTTCTATCTAATGTTCCCAAACAAAGCACCGTAGCATCACCTCGCTTATTCAAGTACATTCATACAGGAAACCCTAGCATCCGTTTATTTCTAAAGTTTGCATCCTTGACTTGTATAAAGGAGAAAAGGCCCAGTAGAGGCAATGCTGAACTTTTTTTAAAGATTTCTTTAACCGGGAAAAGTGCACTCAAGGCATTAGTAGTCACAGCTTTGATTCTTTTGTAAGTTAAATACCACTCACCAAACAATTTAAAATTGTGATTAAATGTATGCATTTTACGGTTAAATCAAAATGCTAACATAACCGATAACCTCCAATGAAACAGATCCTGTCAAAGTAAGATAAGACAATATTTTCTCCCTCTCATTCATTTTTTTTTCTATTTTTCATAATACCATCTAGGCACAGAAATTGATGCCAACTGGAAAAATCCAAAAACGGAAGCTCCAGTATGTCAAGCTCCCTTTCATGTTCTAATTAACATGGAAATGAGAAGTGGTCACATTTCCCATAAATTTTACAGAATGTAGGTTTGTTCAGTAAGGACAGCCCAGTAGGTTGGACCCACCTATTTCTGCAAGCTTTTTATTTTCTGTGGGCAGGATCAAATGGAAGGCGCTTGAACTGGCCAGGCTTCCAGAAAAACCTGTGCACTGTCATGGCATTTCCTATGGTTTCCATCTGAAGCTACAAAGGGCTGTGGCCTGTCTATCTGCACCTATGAATATAGTATTCAGGCTGCCACCTCCACTGGATGTGATTTACATCAAACTCTCTCCAGGAACCCTAGAAGCGAACTTTGGTGAACTTCATCCAAGTTCAACCTTCAGAACCAAACCTGAAATCCCAGAAGTTTTGTCTGGGATTGAACTTCAGAATGAGCACATGTCTTTCCAAGTTACGGGTTTCCAACCATTGTTGATTATTTGGCCCCAGTCCCTATCATAGTCAATGTTGCACATTCCTGAATAACTAGATAGTGGAAAGGAATTGGAACTTAGAGGATCAGCACCATGGGGTGGGTGGTTGTAGAACACCCACAATTTCAAAGTGTGTCTCATTAAAGAAGCTCCCAAATATGTGTGGATTCTGCGGTGGTCCTTGGCAACAAGTATCTACTGGTTGCTTCTAACACACTCCTCTTTTTCTCTTTAATACTGCTGCACCCTTCCCAACTGACCCATCCAAACGCACATAAGAAGTCAGTCAAAGTGAAGGCTTGCTCTTCTTTTGTTGATTCTGAGTTCCCAATTTTTACGCCTTTGTTCTCCTGTCCTTTACCTGAACATCTTTCTCTTTTTGCCATGTGTTCAAAACCTCACTAATCACAAGGCTCCATTCACGGCCTCTTCATTCATGCAGGCTTTCCTGACCCTGCCAACTGGAAATAATCCCTCCTTTATCTGAACTTGCATAACTCTTATGTAATGACATCATCATCATGATGTATATACATATATTATCTCCCACAGCAGACCAGAAGATCTTAAGGGCAGGATGGATTCATCTTTCTATCACTCAACTGTTAGATGATAGAGTCACCCAAATGATAGTTGTTGGAAGAATAATGAATGAATAAAGAGATGAATATTCATTATATTCAAATAAAAAGTGACAGGAGGACCTGAACATAGTTAATAAATACCATTAAAAAAGGCTGCAGTGGAAAAAAAAAAAAGTATTTAAAGAAAAGACATATTCAGGTCCCTCACTGTCCTTGTGTCCTCTCTACTTACTCCCCACCTCGCCACCACTGTGAGCCTCAGAAAGACAAGCACCTCATTGTCTTCATTCACTGCTATAGTAACTGGCACATAACTGACCCTTGATGTTTTTTGAATGCCTAACATATTGAATTTTTAAAGCAAAGACTCCTTATATAATGTAAGCCTCTGGGCTTAAAAAAAAAAAAAAGAAGTTATAGGGACATCAGAAGGAGAAGATAAGATTAAAAAAAAAAAAAAAAACCCTTGAGCATCCTAAGGCAAACCACTAAAAATGGTCTCCCAGTTTTTACCTGTCTGACCTTGTCTGAGCTTCATTGAGCTTTGAGTTCTCCTTCTTCTGTGTAATGTCAAGTTGATGAGACAGCCACAAGTGATAATCTGTGTAAACGCAACCGCTCTCTCATTAGCCCAGAAACAGATTATAAAAACCGATATTGGCTCTTGAGAGGTCTTCTGTAGAGCACACTCTTATTTCCAAAGTAGCCCCAAACTTGATAAGATCCAAACCTTTGGAGGAGAGATTAGCATCAGACCCAGTGGGGATTTTTAAGCACATTAAAACAAGATAACGTGTTATCTGAGAGAAAATTAAGCCTCACTCCTAGGCCACGTTATTTATGCAACTTGACACATGTGAACTCTTTTAAATATTTATCTGGTCCGTTTCATCCCATAGGCTTTATTGCCTTGACATCTGAATATCTTTAACTTATGCACATTCAAATGATTCTTGATTAAAATAACTAACAATTTTACTGCTATTCCTTGCTTCATAAAATAAGTCATATAATCAAAACTCCTAGAGAAAGAATATTGATATCATATTTGCATTTAAAACTCCAGGTTTATGCCATCAGGTACTCAAAGCTGACAACATAAACAATTCATTTAGTTCTGCACTTAAAACTAAATTTTAGCTGGAAGAGATCTACAGAAAATTGCCTGGTGGCCAATGCTCCCTCATAAAGGGATGAAGAAAGAGAGATGTACATTTGAATGAACTTTGTAAAACAGGTAACAGCTTGTTTAAAATTCTTTGCATTTCCAGACAGTTCTTGACTTTTGATGGCATCAATTCTATTTCAAAATATGCAAAAACTTTATTTATAGAACTAGGTATTCATACCTCTTTCCCACAAATGACTTTAAGTGGATTCCTCCCTAATATGTGTTCATTAGAAGTAGAAGGGAAAGTTTACCTTAATTTAGCAAACTTTCTCTACCTGGTGAAAGTGAAAGGTATAAATAAGATTATAAAGAGTTTAAGATATTTCAATATTGCAAATATCTTCAACAATTTAATAAATATCATTCATATATATCAATTGCATAGCCAGGAAACATTTCTCAATCACTAATATTAAATGAAGCAAGCACAGCCAAATGCTGTTTAAATCTGGTTATATGCAAATTGATATCATTACATTATTGTCAAACTACATCCAATGAATTACCAGTTATTCTTAGTTACTTACTCTAAAGAAATCTAGCCTCCAAAGCTCTCTTTGTAACCTGGTCTGTTACTGTTTATAACTGTAGTTATAAAAGCAATCAAATTCGTATAAAGACACTTAAAGCAATCAATATCACATTCTGAATTAAACTACCGTTTTATAAGACTAAGTACTAAAAGATGAGAGTATGAACAAATTCATTTGGTACAGCCACTTATTTTATTTAAAATGTTCTAATTCATATGTGACATGCATTCTAACAAATTACTTCAAATTCATTCAAAGAGGAATTCTAATCTTCAAATACAAACGATGATGGTCTGCATAATCACATTTCTAATGTGGACCAATGTAGTAAAAGACCATCAGAATTCTGATAAGGAAAGCAGTCACTCAATATTGTAGGTAATTATTAATTTCTCATTTGAAAACACAAAGTGACAACTTCACTGATGAGTTCAAACTTAGTCATAGGTTCCAAAGTTTTCCATTAGCTAAAACATGACGAACAACCACAGATCAGCTTTTCTTCTCTACCCTCACTTATTCCTGGAAATGCTATGATCAGGCCCAAACTATGACCTCACATATTCCCTCTTTTTTGAACACTGAAACCAATAAAGTAGGCAGAACAGGCATTCCCACTCCATTTACATATGAGAAATTTGAGATCCAACAAATCTAACTTCCTCAAGATCACACAGTTGATAAGCAGAAGACCCCAAGAGCCAGACTGGCAAATTCTTTTCCCAGCAAAAGTTAATGAAGCATTTTTGCATTCAGGTCAGCCAGAACCATTACCTCTCCATTTCCTGTATTTTTTCCAAGAACCTTTATTTGCTTTCCTAGAGATCATCTAATTTGTTTCTACTCTACTCATATGGTAGCACGTCTCCATAGGTGATTGATTTATTCCAATGAGATTTCTATTTTCCATCATCCTTGGGTTCAAGTGTGGGTATCCTTACACAGTTTTTTGTTTTTTGTTTTTTTTAAAGATGGTCAATCAAATTTACTAGAAGTTTCCTTTCCTTTCCAAGTCCTCTATACCTAAGAGAAATCAGAAGAGCAGAAATAAAATTCAGCCAGGTTAAAAACATACCTTAGGAAGAAATTTACTTTGTGTACTGTCATTTAACAAATAGTCACTTAATTCCTATTTTGTATCTGACAATGACTGAGGAAGTCAGTACCTAACAGGGAAGACCTACAGTGAGCCAAGGATGACTACACTGTACCATGGTATGTGCTCTAATAGAAGAGACAAGTTAGAGAATCCCCAGAAGTGGATATGTAACACCAAGGGAGGTAGGAAAAGTTATTAGAGATGGGAAAATTGAAATAGCCATCGAAAGACTGAAAGGAATCAGCAAGGAAGGCCAATCCAGGCAAAGAAGAGATTTGCCCAACTTGGTGTGGCACTTGCTGGCAGGATGAGATGTGCCCCACAGAGCAGAATTTCCCATTGCATGTTCAATTTTACTAAAATTTTCTTCTTAAAAGATCAGTTTTCATCAGCTTTATGTGACCTGTCTGCTGCTTTAATTTGGCTCAATAAAGGAGCTGATCTGTCTTATACTTTGACCCTAACAATGGTTCATATCTCAGCACATTTGTGGAGAATTCCTGGATTACACCACTCTCATTCAACCCAAAGTCTAGCACCTTCCAATGACCCATAGCTCCTTTAAGCATTTCTCTGTCAAGTCTGCCTCTTCGTTGTGGGCAGGACCTGAAAAAAGGTGGGAAGTCACAGAATGTTGTCCAGGGACAGACAGAAGTTGAATATGCTAGAAAATATTTGGGGAAAAAAGCAGCATATACCAGAGCCGGAAAAGTAAAAACGACAATTAATAAAACTTTGCAAGCATTGAGGTAGCTGTCAGGTATTTTTTGCATTATCTAATTTAATCCTCACAACAATCCCATGAGATAGATCCCTGTTACTTTCCTTATTTTGCAAACGAAGTGTCTGAAGTTCAGAGAGGTTTAACAATTCCTGATAATCACACCAATGGCAAACCGACCAACCAGGCTCCCACCCACATTCCAGAACCCACACTCCTAAGCCATATAGCTCCCAAATAGGGGTCAAGTTGGCTGGGAAACCCCCATTTTATGCCTCATTAAAATTCTGAATTTGATCCCTATGACATGAGCATTAACGGTTTTTGAGCAGGGGTGTCTTTAGACTTGAATTTTAGAAAGATCATCCTGGGGGCATAAGATGGGATGGAGAGAAAGAGTTCAAAGACCATCGAATGATCCCAGTTTGTGGGGGCCATGACAAAAGGAAGTGAGAGGAATTCTTTGAGAAGTAACTTACCAAGTGTGTGGATGAGGAAGAGCAGTCAAAGAGGATTCCAGAGTCTCTGGCCTGGCTGGCTACTGGTGGCCATGAACAGGATCAGCAAAGAGAGAATACAGAAGGAACTGGCTAAAGAGACAAGAGATGGAGTTCTATGACAGTCCACCACCAGACACACTTCCCTGTGTGATCGAGCTTGCTTGTGTCCAGATTGTTCTCCTAAGTCAGTTTTACAGCTGATTTTTTTTTTTAAAGTAATTTCTTGGCCATCTGTCAATGAGTATAAAACACATGGAGACTAAAAATCCATGGACAGTCTGTTCTGAAAAGTCTGGCTTCACATTCCCTTTCTACTCCATGCGAGAACATTTGTAAGCACCACAAAGAGAATCAACCTCTATCTTCCAAATCAGGGTCCAGACCTTAGAGTAAAAAAGCCCACCCAGCAGGTTTTTAATTGCCTCTACATCTAACCACCCAACTATCCTTGTTATCTTCTTTTTTTTTTTTTTTTTTTTTTAATGCTGTGACTCATCAGACCACCAGGTAAAAAGCCCCAGGTCAGCAAGCCAGCAGCCAGTATGAGTATAGAAAGAGAGAGAATGGCTCTTAAAGTCTCTCATTTCAAAGAGCTTTTGTAGCTTATTCTTGCTGAGCAAAAAGCACATTTTGAGTAGTCCAATTTATTGAGATACCACAAGGCTGATACAGTTGAAAATCAGCCTAATATGAAAAAAATAAATGGACTTTCCATGCTAAGAAAAACAAAGCTAGTGACATTTCCTCAGAGCCAAATATTTCATCACATGAACTAGAGCCTCTGTCTTAGTTCTAGGTCATGTGTCAACAAGAGAGTTGTTTATTTTTTAAACCATGTGTCACATGACCCAATGGCATCATCTATAATAATTTTCTGGAGTGTACCAGACAACCAGGACCCTCTCTGGAACACAAATACTGAGGCCAAGTCAAATCAGCAGCTGTCTGTGTTTCTGAATGAGCTTTTGTAATTTAAATGTCTCATTCCATTGGGAACTAAGGGAGGTGACATAACCCAGAAGAAGCTCGGAAGTGAGAGTGTTTGCGGGGGTGGCTGAACTCTGTGACCTTTTTGGTCTGCCCTCCAATTCTGTCTCTGGGAGTCAATGAATGTACTTCAGTTTTTGGCACTCAGGACAAGCTTCTTGGGAGGTTTATTTGAAAGAAAGAGAAAAGTGAAGCTTCAAGTAGGTGGGTATGATGAAAGGCTTTTACCTACATCATCTTCCATGGATAGTATTTTTAAGCAGCTAGTTAAATGGTGGATGTCTATTATGCTCTATCTTATGAGAAAAGAGGAAATTGATCTTCTTGGACCAAATCCATACTACAATGAAGAGTGCTTGAGCAGCAGTAACAGGCAGAGACCAAGTTGATTTTAGGACTTTAACTCAGCACTCTCGATTTTCTGTTGTTTACAAAACAGAAGAGAGATAGCAGGTGCAGCCCTAAAAAGCAGGAAATAAATAAATAAACAAAATCCATTATTATAAAGAAAATGTATCAGTATCATCTTTTGGTTGGGCCAAGAGCATTTCATAGATTTATATTATATTCATGACGTTGAATAGTAGTGTGTATAATAAGTATCTTTAAAAAGTTCCAGGATGTACCCAACTACGGGTTCAGTCCATGGGGATGCGGTTTCAATCCCTGGCCTCACTCAGTGGGTTAAATGATCTGGCGTTGCCATGAGCTATGGTGTAGTTTGCAGACATGGCTTGGATCCCGCATTGCTGTGGCATAGGTTGGCAGCTGCAGCTGTGATTTGACCCCTGGCCTGGGAACTTCCATATGCCACAAGTGTGGCCCTAAAAAGACAAGAAAGAAAGAAAGAAAGAAAGAAAGAAAGAAAGAAAGAAAGAAAGAAAGAAAGAAAGAAAGAAAGAAAGAAAGAAAGAAAGAAAGAAAGAAAGAAAGAAAGGAAGGAAGGAAGGAAGGAAGGAAGGAAGGAAGGAAGGAAGGAAGGAAGGAAGGAAGGAAGGAAAAAAGAAATGTTCCAGCTAGTTTAGGCCTCTTACCCAAAAGTTAAGATTGCTACCAAAGCTAACATTTATGAAAAGATCATCATGAGATTAAGAAAGTATTTAAAGATTGTGTCTATGTAAAAGCGCATAAGGTCACTGGGTTTAAGGGTCTCATTACAATGGTGTAAGGTCATGTGCCATATCCTAGACCTCACCATGAACTCTAAATGTTCCAAATGATATATAGTACTAATTTCAACTCGAAAGGATCTAAAAGTTACTGATATTTAATCATTTATGTTATATATTGAACCAATTTCTCACCCTCTGTGAGAACTGCCTGGTAAATTTTATGAGCCTGAAATTCCCCCATAGGCCATCTCGTGTGTATCCAAGTGTTCTGTGTTACTTGGATCAAAGTGCTCTATTTACAGCCTTGGAAATGCCTCACAGCTTCCAATGATTTTTGACTATCTATGGAAATTTGGATATAGGAGTGCTTGTCAAATTTGTCTAGGGGACACCCATCGACAAGGGGTCCCATCCTGCTCTGTTCTTACTCTCTTGACCCCACTCCCTCAATCCAGGACTTGTTTGCAGGTAATTCATCCATAACTCAGCTGGAAAGCTGATCACACCCAATTAAGCCTTAAGGGCTGCTCTCAAAATGACATTTTGAAAGTAAGTTTGGGGATCTTAGGACTCTTTTCCAACCAATGCTGTGTTTTATTTGGTAGGTCAAATTGAAATGATGTCTCAAGTGCTCTGAAGCTGTCTTTGACCATGAGGAGAGAAGAAAGAAACAAAACCACTACCTCTACTGATGTCAAAGACAGAGGTGATTCAGCCACACCACCCTCTTCCTGCTTCTTCTGGTCTTTGGTCAGCCTTAGTGTTGGGTTCTGTTTTTTTCCTCATTTTGGCTTTGTTTCTATTTTCTAGGTCTCAACTTAGCCTGACCCTTGTATTTAAATGCTTAAATAGAAGTGTTTAAAGAACATTGATTAGTGGGCTAATGTGAAACTAAAAGGAGCTTTTCACAAACCTGTGTGGGGTATCTTTGGCCTCATTCTCATATTTGCCTATTCCAATGGCTTGGATAAGATTCAAAGTTGACATGGTAGAATTGATATTAGTATACTTTACATTCATTCAGGGCTTTGCTGCTTCAAAAAAAATTTCTATATGTACTGTCATTTAATTCTAGGAATGATGGGTGCCAATGATGAGATAAATTTCAGTTCATCATGAAGGACAGCTGTCCATAAATTGACCTGTCCAAAACTGAAGTAGCAAACTTCACAAAGAAGTGAGTTCCATGCAGTGAAGATGTTTGAGTAGATTGTAAAAGTTAACTCTCAGGGTTCCCGTCGTGGCTTAGTGGTTAACGAATCCGACTAGGAACCGTGAGGTTGCAGGTTCGATCCCTGGCCTCGCTCAGTGGGTTAAGGATCTGGTGTTGCCATGAGCTGTGGTATAGGTCGCAGACACAGGTCGGATCCAGCGTTGCTGTGGCTGTGGCATAGGCCAGCAGCTACAGCTCAAATTGGACCCCTAGCCTGGGAACCTCCATATGCTGTGGGTGCGGCCCTAGAAAAAAGAAAAAAAACCAAGTCAACTCTCAGGGATTTTGTATAAAGGTTCTTGGTTTGGGTTCAAATCTTGGATTAAATGACTCTATGATGATAGAATATGAGAGGGGATATAGATTAATTCAAATAAATCATCTTAGGATAGAGAAAAAAATGAGAATACAGGTTACAGTTTCCTTAAAGTCTTTGGCAAGACTATAGAACTCCCAACTACAGGTTTAATATAGCACATGTAGTTGAGCAATTCATCATTTTTTAGATTTTGTTTCAGAAGTTCAGTAAGAGTCTGAAATAGTATAGACTTAAATCATGGTCTGAGGATTGCACCAAGGCTGCATGATTTACTTTTCCTCAGACCAAACTCACTGCAAACCAAAGAGTTAGTGGGAATTTCTGAAGGATTAAGTGTAAGTGACAGCTGGATGCATGTGGAGATACTGCCCAGGTACAGATAGAAGGGTGGGGGTGGGGAGAGTAACTGGCTGTGGAAAACACTGAGGGAGCAGGATTACTAACCCAGGCTAGGGCAGGGCTGGAATGAGGTCACTGTCCTATTGAATTAGAAGCAAAGGAATCAACCAAACACCAGAACTAGTTTGCTTTCGTGCTTCCATAGTTGGAAGAAATGCCTCTTTTCTTTATTCCAAGATCAGGTCCAGTGGGATGTTTTAGTAAAATATTCATTTGGCCTTGTCCAACTTTACCTTAAGAAAAAAATCATTTTGTGACTTCTTAGGAAAAAAAAATAATAATAATGATTTAGTGGTACTGGAGTGGGTAAGTAGGGTAAGGGAACAACACATTTTCTTTTCTATTTTACTGAGGTGATTTGGGGGAAGGGGGTATAATATAGTATAACATAAGTAACATTAAATTCAAATCACTTGCTGTGTTTCATATATGGTTCATATCACACACAGACACACACACAAACACACACAGGATTATGAAAAGTGTTTTTGCCTGGCTCGGGTATATTTTCTGTCCTACCATTCCTACCATTCCTGCCATTGACAGGAATACCTTGGTAATACTGCACTGGGTTAAAGATCCCAGATGCTCTTCACATTTTACCACGTGTAAATGTGTTGCTTGGAAAATGTTCAGGATGGTATATGTTACTTTTTTTTTTCCCCCCAGGGGAACCTGATTATAAATCATTAACAATACTTTGTAAAATAGTAAGCACCCAGCACAAAGATCTTGTTGTTTTTTGTCTTTTGCTTTACTCTTCTCCGATAAAAGAAACCAGGGCTCCTTGGAGAAACATCTGATTCTAGGACTAGGGCAGGAATATATATACATAAAATGATCCTGGAGCAGCCTGAAGTGCCAGAAAGTAAAGAAGTTCTGAAAAAGAAAAGAAAGGAAAAAAAAAAAAACTTCAAAAGAACCTAGAACGGCTACGATGATGAGAGGAAAGCTCTTTCAATGGCCCAGCCAAAGGTAAAATGATATGAGCAACAAAGTAAATAAAATTGTATTCGATAATAAGCCAAGGTGTAAAATATTCATGAGTCCAGGTGGCTATAAGAAAATATGATTGGTTTTTAAAAATTGGGTAAATAGTTGAATCTTTCATGCAAGAAGAATTCCAAATAATCTTTGGGATAGTCTGCCCTCAAGGAGGTGGAGTCTAATTCCCTACTCTTTAGTTTGGAATACACAGGGAGTTACTACTCCCTGCCAAAGAGTACTATGTGGAAAAGGTGACAAAGAGGAGCTTTGGAGTATAGAAATCTGACAAACACCCACTGAACCAAGTTATAGATAAAGGTTAACATCACAGCCATAAGCCACATAGGTGGTATATGGTGAGAATGTCACTTTACCTCTGTGTTCCTCCTCCCCAAAACTCATAACCTCAGTCTAATCATGAAAAAAAAAAAAAAAATCAAGCACATCCCACTTAAGAGCCAGTCTGAAAAAAAATACCTGACCAGGGCTCCTCCAAATTGCCAAGGTTTTTAAAACACGGAAAGTCTGAGAAACTGTCCCACCCAAGAGGAGCCTAAAGAGACATGAAGTCTACATGTAATGTGGGTGACTGGCACAGAAAAGGGACCTTAGGGAAAAAACTAAGGAAATCTGAATAAAACAGGGAAGTCATTTCACAGCAATGTATCAACCTTGGCCCATTAATTGTGATACATGTACCATACTAATATATTAGTATTTGGAAAAACTGGGTATGAGGTGTATGGAAGCTCTCAGTACTGTCTTTACAATTTTTCTATCAATCTAAAAATGTACCACAAATAGCTGGCATTGTACTACACTAAAGCAATTTCCCTGAGATGATTTTTACCTCCATAAAAAACCACCTACTGAGATAAGAAGTTTGCTTGATTTTTCTCCCTCATTATCTTGAAGATTACATGCAAAAAGGAATGCTGGAGACCCACTTCTTGAAGGATCTGTCAGTGAGAAAAGAAAAATGTATAACGAAATATGTGCCACTGTATAGAGCACTTCCCATACTGGCTCTTACTCGTTTACCTCTGAAACAGAGATGTAGCATCTTTCAAAATCCCTTTGCAATATTTTTAAAAGCACAAAAAATATTCTAAGGCAGCAGTGTCCACATTACAGCAAAGCAACCAGTTGAAAAATGAAATGTTAACAGATCAGTTGTTTGGACTGCAAAAGCTATCAGACAAGCAGGTCCAACAATTAAGAAGAACAGGCTTGGTTCGCAAAATGTAAATTTCCTCTTGAAAGATGACCAAAGAACTGGCTTCAGCTAGTTTGGAAGGCAAATGCATATGCTTTTTTATTCTGAGCAAAACTTCAATTTTTACGTTATACTTTCTGGAGGACCTTATTTGGAGAAGAAGGGGAAATAAAAGCCACATAGAACATTTCAGTTTTATATAGCAACATGGGTAAATCTGATCCTTATATTTCTAAATTTTAATTATTACATTTTTCTAAAATTTTTTAAAGTTTATCACTTATAGGCCAGATAGATCAATTGCCAATAAGTATTGTCACTCTGTGCACCAACTGGCTCTTAGAAGAAAATTATCCAAAAAGTGAGAAAGTCTGTCTTTCCATGTGAGAGCCATGGCAGAAAGGGTGGAGTATAGAGCTTGCCCCACTCTGATGTGTAGAATTGAGCATGAAATGTGGGAACGGGACAGCATAAAAATAAAATTGTTGTTGTAATTTATAACCTGACTCTTCATGCAATGCCATCTATACTGGTGCAGCAGGAGATTCATCCTGAAATTATAGGGGACCAGCAATCTATGTATTTACCCACACAGGAGACAGATGAGAAATCGGAGGCACAGAAAGCCCATTATTTGCAGTCTTACAGTCAGGTGGAAGGTCCTGGACTGAGGCTCTGTGATCCTGGGTTCTTTTCTAGGAGTTGTCCCTGCCTCTTTTACAAATGTCATCCTCCGCAGACACACCTACCTAGTGTGTTGGGGAGACTAAGGAACACGTGATGCCAGGTTAAAAAAAAAAAAAACCCTTTTGGTGAAGCTCAGGTTGATTGATCCTGAAGCTTTTCTTGAAGCAGAGGGAAGAAAAGCTGCTTCTATCCTATCGCTCTGTCTCCCACTGAGTTCTTCCTCGAACTAGCACTATGAAGGTTTTGAGTGGTGTCACTCTACCACAGAAGTTCGACTTGATTGACCCATATACCTATGCAAACCCCTACCCCCGCCCAAGCAATCACACAAGGCTCACAGTGGGAGTCTAGACAGGTTCTAATGCCCATGAGGAGCAGGAAATTTGTCCTGTGCATCTCAGCATCCGTGCAGAACAGACACTCTCACTGCACCACCTCTGGCACAAGCCAGCTCAGTGTGCCCCCTTGATTCCAGCTCTGAAACCCAAGTCCTGTGTTAAGGGCTGGCAGGCGGGGGTGGGGACTGCTCTGTGCTGCATGATGTGCACGACTGGAGAAGCACATCAGTAATAATTTAGCACTCAGCAGCTGCAAGAGCAGCGGGGGGGGGGGCACTGCCAAGTGCCAGTCTTTGATTCTCCTCTCCACCAGGCAGTAGCTAGTTCATTCCCTGGGCACCCAGCCACATTTTCAGAGAGAAGGACTGGTGATAGCTGGGACAGCACAGACACAAACCTCTGAACAAGGTACCACTATGAACCAGCCTGCATCTTAACAGGGTAGAAGAATTGAGCCATTAGCCATAACTAAGAGGATAGAGCGAATGATTCATTTAAATAATTGTAGAGCCAGTAAAATAAAGTTCTAATTAAACACATTATAATACGCAGAACAGGATTTACAGCCCTCTCTTGTAGGGTGGCTTCTAACGTAAGATCCAGTTTTATATATCTGCGTGTTCTGGAGCTCAACTGGTTTTCTAATTAAAAAACAATCCACCTTTTCCTGTTGGATACCAAGCTGGTTCCCTAGAGCCAAAGGGACATCAATCATTCCAAACATCAGATAATCAATGGATTGGAGTGTGTGTGTGTGGATGGCAGGGTTTATGAAACTTTGGCTGCCTCTGTGGTGTGTGAAAGCATCCTCGAATTACTGCTACCCAATGTAAAATCTCATTCATATCCTCCCTAGTTTTTCACTCTCAATCGCACCTTAATCAGATCTGTGACTTCAACATAAAGTCTTATTTGAGGCTATGTTATTGCAGCACTCTGTTTTATCAGAATGGCATCTCTTATTCCAACAGACCCCTTGGCTTCTGTTGTGGCAGTCTGGATTTGTGTTTTTTGTCAGCCTAAGGGGTTAAAATTCATTTTAAATAACAGCATGATGGATGCAACGCTTCTTTTCACTAGCCTCAGGAACAATTTGGTAATTTGCATTTAAAGTCACAGACCCTGTTTGGGTTTAAACGCACATTGTTTTTTTAGAAGATACAAGAAAAAATAAAATCATCATTTAATCAACAGTGAGCTAATCTGGTATGGCACAGGAAAGTTTTTGAATATTAACAATAGGTTAATTCTGTAATTTAAAATAGATGACAATGCTATCGCAACCATCACCATGTTTTTAACATCTGTATACATAATTTTTCAAGGAAGAAAGAACCTTGAGGCATCCCGTGGCCTTAATCTCTTAGAAATCCTAAGGGATGCTTGAGCCAATTAATAAAGAGCCCCTTCACTTGAAGTATTTGAAAGCCAACATTTGTGGTGAACAGGCAACATCAGCTAATCACATATTAAGGATGATTCCTTTGTTCACTGTGTGAAACTGGTTTGTAGCAGACATTCTTATATTCCCATACTCAATATTTATTTTCTCAAAGCCAAACTAATTCCAAGAGCTAATGTGACCTTTCAATAGTATTTTTTGCCCATCTCTTAGAAAACAATTTAAGGGGTTTCACTATATTAGGGGGATTTTCCATTTTTTCCTACTCTTCAAAAGATTTGTCTTTCATCTTCTTTTTCTTTCTCTCCAGCTACAAAATGTGCTCATTACGGGCCTATCTGCCAGCAACAAAAGGGAGGAGACTCCTATTTCAGCAGGTATGAATCTCAATAGTTGCTTTCATCTCCAGAGAGTTCAATTCTGCTCTATTTAATAAAACCCAACACTTCAGTTATCAGAGTCATTAGGAGGAAGCAGGATTGCAAGAAGGAAAGCCTTCATTTCTTTCTGTGTCATATGTAATTACACCATTTATTTCCCCAATGGGCTCCACACTTTTCCACTACTTTTTTTTTTTTCCTTTCAGAAAATCCCTGAGGGAAAGCTCTTCTTGTAGAAAACAAAGACTAAGCAGTAACAAAATTAAAGGACACTCCTTCAGAAACCAAAGTAGTTCTAGTACCAGACAATTAGCACCAAGCAAGTGCCAGGATGCTATTCATCCCTAAATACATCAAATCCCCCTGAATATCATTGTCACATCATTTATTGTCTTTTCCCCTCAATTAAGGTGAAGTGTATTTGATGAACCAAATATTTCCTATGGCACAGAACAAAAGGGATTTAAATTTGATAACTTTAAAAGGCTACAATCTCTGTGGACTGCAGATATATCCCATAAAAGTTATAAAATGCATTTTTTGAAGGTATAGATCAGAAATCCAGTATTACATTAGCATGAAAGCCAAGCTCAATTAATTCATTACTTCTGTCTTTTGTGTAAGAAACTAAAAGTTGCAATTAATCCAACCTGCAAACTATCCTGAAAATTATCAATGTTAGCTCCCCAGGGGAGTAGATTTCAATGGCTTTCCACCAGTCATCCTTATCCTGATTCCCCAGAGTTCTGCGAGCTATAAGCCATCAACTGATCCTAACTGATATTAATTCAGATAATTTTTAAAAATGAAATCACATCATCCTCAAATTTTTTAATCAGACGAAACCTCAGAAATCCATATAGTTTGGAAATTGTTAACCTGGAGTTCATAACCTCCTGAATATATAAGCATGATTGTTTATAGGGACATGCATACTTTTAGGAAGAAGATCCTTATGTTTTATCAGCTTTCCTAAAAGATTTATGACCCAAGGAAATGAAAAATCATTAATCTACTTCATTCTCCATCTCTGTAAGAACTTGCTATGTAATAAGACTATGCTTTTTCCTAATGTTCTAGGCTAATCCTTCAGTTGATGATCAACCTGCATTATAGTCAGTCAGTATTATATAGTTGTTGGTTCAGAGTATTTAATGAACAGAATCAGAAGCTTTGCAACACAAAGCAAAATGTTCTCTAACTTGCCGTTGGTCTCCTAGGCCATTTGCTTTATTACAGTTATATAGATATAACCTGACAGTTTTCATTCTTTAGAAATTACTGCTGGTTCGTATTAGATCTCTCTATACGCTATAATAAAAATTAATTTTTTTATATATTTTTCATATTTTTTCAAAGCCCTTGTAAGGTATCCAGGGCTCTAATTTCTAGTCTTTATGGACTGAAATTGGAAATGTGAATTTCATTGAGGAATGAACTGGAAACCCGTAAAAATTATGGATGACATGTGCCCCATGTGGAAAACATTGTTCAAAATTCAAATTGTCCCTTTCACATGCCTCTCACATCTCACCATGGTTTTGTTTTTCTAATATAAAAAGGTCAAATCCCTGGTATTAGGTGTCTTTCGCCTAGATCTGACATTCCTACAGTACCAAGAATCTTTTTTGTTTTGTTTTGTTTTTCTACTTGTACTTTCCCCAGTGTTAGTATACTCCTCATCTCTCCCCCACCTCCCACATCCCACAGTTTCCTCTTCCTGCTCAGCCTCACCAACCAGAAAAAAGGAAATGACACTTTTAATGTCATGTAAAAGTAGACCAAAATGAACTATTATGGAGATTATGTGGAAAACAACAAAATCATGGAGTTCCTGTCATGGCTCAGTGGTTGACTAATCCGACTAGGAACCATGAGGTTGCGAGTTCAATTCCTGGCCTTTCTCAGTGGGTTAAGGATCCAGCGTAGCCCTGAGCTATGGTGTAGGTTGCAGACATGGCTTGGATCCTGTGTTGCTGTGGCTCTGGTGTAGGCCAGCAGCTACAGCTCCGATTAGACCCCTAGCCTGGGAACCTCCATACGCCATGGGAGTGGCCTTAGAAAAGGCAAAAAGACGGGAAAAAAAAAAGAAAGAAAAGAAAACAAAATCATAAGTAATTATGATATATACATTAGAGCAAAAGTCCAAGACTGCCAGACATCTGAAAATGAAAGGGAGGGAAAAAAATCTCACTTTTTACATTTATGTAAAATGTATAAAGACAGAGAAACAGATTTTAATACGTGGTCACAAATGGTGGTGGTTTCCTCTAGATCTGCTCAAGAAAAGTCTGGTTTAGTTGAAACTGGTTTCCCTGGCAAGAAGAGAATGGAGTTCTAAGTACCTCTTTATGTAAATATACACTGATTTCAAAACTGATGGTACTCACGTGTCACTTTCTTTTCTCAGTAACACTTCCATTTAATCTAACGTACAGAATTCAGAGGTATATGACATGAAGAAGTCTGACCCTGATGTCAACATATCCAAGTCTCCTCCTACAGCCACCACTTAACTACCACTCTGACTGATCACTTAAGTCTCCCAAGGCCTTCATATATTTAGCTAAAAAATGGGGATAATAATAGTAACTATTTCACAGACCTTTTGTGAAGTTTGAATAAGATCATGAATGTAAAGCAAAGTGTCCGACACATTCAAGTTTGTCATAAACATTGCCATTATTGGTTCTGTTACTTTTATTTTTTATTAAGCGCCATACCTTATACCCTTATATCAGAAAACAAGACACTGTGCCCTTCTCATTGGGGTTCCAATATCAGATCTTTTTCATCTTAACATCCTTCTATACCAATGGTTCTCAAACTTTAGCCTGCATCAGAGTCACCTGGATGGCGTGTTGAAAACACAGATTGCTGGGCTCCATTCCCAGCCCTTCTGATTCAACTGCCTGGGTGAGCCCAAGACTTAGTATTTCTAACAAGCTTCCAGATGGTAATGATGCTGCTAGTTGGGAATCACACTTTAAGCACCAATGTTCTATATCAGGATTGGCAAACTTTTTCTACAAAGCACCAGACAGTAAATATTTCAAAAGCAACGTGTAGATAAATGAATGTGGAGGTGTTTCGGTCAAAGTTTATTTAGGCCCAGTGATACCCTGCATTTTATATAAGGAACTTGAGCATCCATGGATTTTGGTATCTTGGATGGGGAGTGTCCTGGAACTGATCTCCCCATAGATACAAGAGATGACTGTATTTGAATTTAATTTTCATATCATGAACTATCATTCTTTTTTAAATGTTTCAGTTATTAAAAAATAAAGACCATTATTAATTATGGGTATCAAGAAATAGGCTGGGGGCCATTTTTGATCTGCGGGCCCTTAGTTTGTCAATCCTCATTCTGTGAAACCCAAGTAAGTGCTCTTCACCTGGCCAGCCTGAGGTGTAGTCATCCACCTTTCTTCATGGCTCAGCCTGAGTTCACTACCAATAAGAGTCTCACCAGCAGGCTGGATCAATTATGAATGATTTAGTCTGCTTACTACTGTCATTCCAAGAACATGCTACAGCCTCAGCCTCTCGGAACATGTGCATCAGTATATGTAGAGTTGTCTGTTTTCTCTCTAGCATTGATAACCTTTATTTTCTAACAAGTGTACACTAATTTCCTTTGGGATATATACTTAATGTCTTCCACTGGTAGTGGCCCTGTGCTTTTGGTAGCTTAGGCCAATCAGGGTGTCTGATTTCCCCTGGTTATGGTCATTGGTTTAGGCTCTCATTTAGGCCAATGAAACGTCAAGAGATTTTTGCTGGAGAATTGTGGGAAAGTGTTTACCGGCTCTTCATCAGGAGCTGAGGAAGAGACCCTTTCTTTCACTGTGGAACATATGGTAAGAGGGAAAATTCATTAATTGTTGTAGCCATTAATGCTATTCTGAAAGAAGGATGAGGCAAAAGCAAAAATACAGAGGCTAGAGCTGAGAAAACTATATGTAAACAACCAGAGTCCTATTTACAGTTCTAGATCATACTTCTGGATTAAGCCACATCTGTATCGACTGGATTACTTGTTCGTTGTAATTAAGGTTCCTTATAGAATTCTTTGATTTAGGCAGTCATTGAAATACTTCATCAATTTTTCCTCTCCTCTTTTCTCTTATGGGATATACTTCAATTAGGCATTAAACCCAGGAGTAAGGGATTAAAGAACAAGTAATTAAACCATTGCTATAATCTTAATTACCATTAATTTAATGAACCCTTCATGTGGCAGAATAAAATTTTTTTCCAGTCTTTTATAGCAAAAGGCTATTTGAGGGAGTGGATGGGTTGTCAAGGCAAGCTGGCAGTATTTCTAAGTAGCCTTTGATTACCTTTCACATGTTTCTCATTATAGAAGATGCCATATGACTTATTTAGAAACACCTGGATATCTTGAGGCATCTTCTAGGAACACTCCTTTTTAAATGATGTGAATATATACAAAATGCTTGAAAAATAAGCATAATTACAAGTAGAGTCATGAGTAGACACCATTTCAGTCATATATTGTGTTTGCCAGCATTTGACAGAATCACTTAACCATTGCTTGACTTCATCTAGTTGTCTCTGTCCTAGTTAGAAGATGGGAAGCATTCAACCAGCCACCTATTCTGGAAGATACTATTGGAAAGGGCACTTGACAATGTTCTTCCTGGATTCTCAGGTAGGTATAAAATAATATCAAATAATTGTGAGATAACTCGCATGTCCTTGAACCCTGATCTGCCCCCCCCACAAAGGAGTGTATTTGTAATGGTTATTTTAGTTTTAAGCAACAAAAATAAAATTTAGCTAATTTCACCAAAAAAAAAATAATAATAAAATTTTCAGAGTAGAAAAGTTGCTAAAAAGTTTTTAAGGGTTTTCATGCGAATCTCCTCAGAAGGTTGCCATTAATTAACCTTAACTCTACTTACTCCATGTCCCATTGTCTCCCCAAACCAGATTTCAAATACCTGGGGAAAGAACCTGATTGGCTCTGCTAGTCAGGTGTCATCCATACCTGAAAGAATCAGCCCTGTGTGGGGCTGTCCTGGAGAAGCAGGAAGACTGTGCTAGGTTGGCACTCCGGAAAGTTCCGGCTCAGGAAACTTAAGCCAAGTACACATCACTCAAAGCCACATGATTTTCAGGAAAATGCCGGAGTTGAGGGTAAGAATCTAACTTCCACAGAAGGAAGAAGTCTATTTCTTGTTGAATTCAATCAGACTACCTACCATGTTTTGTTTTTTTGGTGGCTTTTTGGCAAAAAAAAAAAAAAAAAAGGCATTATTAAGCATAAATCTTCATTTTGGTGGCCAGGCTACACCCTCATGGTCTCAATATTTAGTACCTCATGTCCATTGAACTGGCAGAAAAATAGAAGCTGTTTAAGACACCCCTTAGGAATTGGTAGTTTCCATGCCTTGGCTATTGTAAATAGTGCTGCAGTGAACATTAGGGTGCATGTATCTTTTCGAATTATGGTTTTCTCTGGATATGTGGCCAGGAGTTTGAATCATATGGTAATTCTGTTTTCAGACTTTTAGGGAAGCTCCATACTGTTTTCCATAGTGGTTGTAACAATTTACATTTGTCACCAACATGATGATGGCTATTCTGACCCATATGATGTGATACCTCATTGTCATTTTGATTTTCATTTCTTGAATAGTGATTTTGAGCAGATTTTCATGTGATTTTTAGGCCATCTGTAAGTCTTCTTTGGATGGCCGTGTATTTAGATCTTCTGCCCATTTTTTGATTGGGTTGTTCGGTTTTTTTTTTTTTTTTTTGTATATCAACCTGCATAAGCTGTTTTAATAGTTTGGAGATTAATCCCTTGTTGGTCACCTGGTTTGCAAATATTTTCTACCATTTTGTGGGTTGTCTTTTCATTTTGTTTATGATTTCCTTCGCTGTACAAAAATTTTTAAGTTTGATTAGGTCCCATTTGTGTATTTTTTTTTATTTTCATTACTGAGAGGTGTATCTGAAAAGATGTTGGGGCAGATATGTCAAAGAGTGTTCTTCCTATGTTTTCCTCTAAGAGTTTTATACTATCCAGTCTTAAATTTAGGACTTTAATCCATTTTGAGTTTTTTTGTTTGTATTTTTCTTTTTATGGCCACACTTGGAGTGTATGGAATTTACTAGGCTAGGGGTAAAATAGGAACTGCATCTGCAGGCTACACCATAGCCGCAAGAACACTAGATCAGAGCTGCATCTTTGACCTATGCTGCAGGTCTTTTGTCTTTTTAGGTAGGTTTATTCCTAGGTACGTTATTCTTTTTGACATGATGGTAAATGGTATTGTTTCCAGAATTTCTCTTTCTCTTCATTCATCTTTCATTTTTCATGTATAGAAGTGCAACATATTTCTGTGTATTAATGTGGTATCCTGCATCTTTACCAGATTCATTGATGAGCTCTTGTAGTTTACTGATAGTGTCTTTAGGATTTTCTATGTGTAGTATCATGACTGCAAGCTGACAGTTTTACTTCCTCTTTTCCATTTTGTATTTTTTTTTTCTTTTTCTCTGAATGCCATGGCTAGGACTTTCAAAACTATGTTGAATGAAAGTGGTGAGAGTGGGCATCCTTCTCTTGTTCATGATCTTCTAGGAAATGTTTTCAGCTTTTCACCACTGAGTATGATGTTTGTTGTGGGCTTGTCATATATGGCCATTATTATGTTGAGGTAGGTTCTCTCTATGCATACTTTCTGAACAATTTTTTTAAAAGCATAAATGGATGTTGAATTTTATCAAAAATATTTTGTGCATCTATTGATATGATCATATGGATTTGGTCTTCAATTTGTTAATGTGGTATATCACACTGATAGATACTGAAAAATCTTTGCATCACTGGGATAAATTCCACTTGATCATGGGGTATGATCCTTTTCAGGTTTTGCTGAATTCATTTTGCTAGTGTTTTGATGAGGATTTTTGCATCTATGTTTATCAGTAATACTGGCCTATTCTTTTCTTTTTTTGTTGTTGTTATATCTTTGTCTGGTTTTGGTATCAGAGTGACAGTGGCCCTATAGAATGAGTTTGGGAGTGTAATTGATTTCTAATCTCATAGTGTTGTGGTTGGAAAAGATGCTTATATGATTTCAATTTTCCTAAATTTATGAAGGCTTGCTTCAGAGCCTAGCATATGACCTATCCTGTAGAATGCTCCATGTGCACTTCTGAAGAATGTGTATCCTGCTGGTTTTAGATGGAATGTTCTATAAATATCAATTAAGTCCATCTGATCTAAAGCATCATTTAAGGCCGTTGCTTACCTGCTGATTTCTGTCTGATGATCTGTCCATTGCTTTAAGTCAGGTGTTAAAATCCACCAATATTATTATGTTATTGTTGTTTTCTTCTTTTATGACTGTTAGCAGTTGTTACTGAGGTGCTCCTATGTTGGGTGCATATACATTGGCAATTGTTTTATCTTCTTGGATTGATTCCTTGAACATCATGTAGTGTCTTTGTCTATTGTGACAGTCTTTATTTTAAACTCTATTTTGTCTGATATGAGTATTACTATTCCATATTTCTTTTGATTTCCATTTCTATAGAATAAATTTCCCATCCCCTCATTTTCAGTCTATATATGTCCGTAGATCTGAAGTGCGTCTCTTGTAGACAGCACATATATGACTTTGTTTTTGTTCCCATTCTAGGTCTTTTGGTTGGAATATTTACTCCATTTACATTTAAGGTAATTATGGATATGTATGCTCTTAGTGCCATTTTGTTAACTGTTTTTGATTTGTTTTTTCTAGGTCTTTGTTCTTCCTTTCCTCTTTTGTTCTCTTCCCTCGTGATTTAATGACTATCTTTAGTATTGTGTTTGGATTGCTTTTTTTGTGTGTGTTCATACCTGTTTTACTAGTTGCTTTACAGTGTTGTGCCAATTTCTGCTGTACAGCAATGTGACTCAGATACACACACACACACACATTCCCTTCCTTCTATTATCTTCCAACATGTTATATCCCAAGAGACTGGGTATAGTTCCCCATGCTATACAATAGGGCCTCATTGCTTATCTATTCTAAATATAATAGTTTACATCTACTAACGCTAAACTCCCAGTCCATCCCACTTCCCCTCTCCCCCTTGGCAAAAATGATAGGTGGATTCTCTGTCTGGAGTCTGTTTCAGTTTTGTACGTAGGTTCATTTGTGCCATATTTTAGATTCCACATATAAGTGATATCAGATGGTATTTGTCTTTCTGACTTACTTCACTAAGAATGAGACTCTCTAGTTGCATCTATGTTGCTGCAGATGGTATTATTTCATTCTTTTTATGGCTGAGTAGTATTCTAGTGTGTGTGTTGGGGGAGGGGTGTATACACACCACATTTTAATCCATTCATCTGTCAATGGACATTTAGGTTGTTTCCATGTCTTGGCTATTGTGGATAGTCCTCTTACGAACATACAGGTACAAATATTGTCTGGATATTTGCCTGGAAGTGGGATTGCTAGATCATATGGTAATCCTATATTTAGTTTTCTGAGGAACCTCCATACTGTTCTCCATAGTAGTTGTACCAATTTATGTTCCCACCAACAGTGAAAAACAATTCCCTTTTCTCAACACCCTCTCTAGCATTTGTTATTTGTAGACTTATTAATTATGGCCATTCTGATCATATCATCCACATATAGTGACAAATTTACCTTTTGTCTTCCAATTTGGATATGTTTTATTTCTTCATTTTGTCTGATTGTTGTGGCTAGGACATCCAATTCTATGTAGAATAAATGTGATGAGAGTGGGCATCCTTGTCTTGTTCCAGATTTTAACAGAAGGCTTTCAGCTTTTCTCCATTGAGTATTATATTTGCTGTGGGTTTGTCATAAATGGCTTTTATTATGTTGAGATATGTTCCCTCTATATCCAGTTTGGTAAGAGTTTTTTTTATCATGAATGAATGCTGGATTTTGTCAAATGCTTTTTTGCATCTCTTGAGATGATCATGTGATTTTTGACTTTTCTTTTGTTAATGTGATGTATTACATTGCTTAATTTGTGAATATTTTGAACCATTCTTGTGAACTTGGGATGAATCACACTGGTCATGGTGTATGATCTTTTTTATGTGTTGGGTAAAATTTTGTCGAGAAATTCTGCATTCGTATTCATCAAAGATATTGGACTATAATTTTCTTTTTTGGCAGTATTTTTGTCTGGTTTTGGTATTAGTGTGATGGTAGCTTCATAGAATGTCTTTGGGAGTGTTCCTATTTCTTAAATCCTTTGGAAAAGTTTAAGAAAGATGGATATAAGTTTTTCTTTGTATGTTGGGTAGAATTCACTTGTGAAGCTATCTGGTCTTAGACTTTTGTTTGTAAGGAGTGTTTTTTTTTATTATTATTACGCATTCAATTTCATTTCTAGTGATCTGTCTGTTTAAATGACCTTTTTTTTTCTTGATTCAGTTTTGGCGGGCTATGTGTTTCTAGAAAGTTTTCCATTTCTTCTAGGTTGTCAAATTTGTTGGCATATAATTGTTCATAGTGTTCCCTTAAGGTGTTTTTAATTTGTTCAGAATCTGTTGAGATTTCTTCTTTTTCACTTCTTGATTTGTTTATTTAGTTCTCTCTCTCTTCTTCTTGGTGAGTCTGGCCAGAGGCTTGTCACTTTTGTTTACCCTTTCAAAGAACCAGCTCTTGGTTTTGTTGATTTTTTTTCTATTGTTTTTTGAATCTCTATTTTATTGGTTTCCTCTCTGATCTTTATGATTTTCTTCCTTCTGCTGACTTGATGTTTTATTCTTTTTTTTTCTAATTCCTTTTAGGTTAGGTCGTTGATTTAAGATTTTTCTTGTTTTTTGAGAAAGGGCTGTATAACTAGGAACTTCCCTCTAAAAACTGCTTTTGCAGCATCCCATATATTTTATATGGTTGTGTTTTCATTGTCATTTGTCTCAAGGTATATTTTTAATTTCCCTTTTGATTTATTTAATGACCCATTGGTTTTTTAGTGACATGTTGTTTAGTCTGCATGTAGTAGGCTTTTTCTTGTTTCTTTTCCTCTGGTTGATTTCTAGTTTCATGTTATTGTGGCATTGTGGTCAGAGAAGATGCTTGAAATAATTCCTATATTATTAAATTGATTGATGTTAGTTTTGTGCCTCAGTATGTGATCAATTCTAGAAAATATTCCATGTGTACTTGAAAAGAATGTATATTCTGTTTTGTTTTTTGGATATAATGTCCTGAAAATATCAGTTAAGTCTAACTATTCTATTGTGTCATTTGGGACTTCTGGTGCTTTATTGATTTGCTATATAGAAGATCTGCCTATTGATGTTAATGAGGTTTAAAGTCTGCTACTTTTAGCATATTCCCATCAATTTCTCCTTTTTGTTTGCCTGTTAGTATTTGTTGCATGTATTTGGGTGCTTCTGTATTAGGGGCATATATGTTGATGTGTGTAATATCCTCATTTCATCCTTTTTCATTAAATCTCGTCCTTCTTTATCTATCTTTATAGACTTATTTTAAAGTTTATTTTGTGTGATAAGAGTATTGCAACTTCAGCTTTTCTGTCATTTCCATTCTCATGAAATATCTTTTCTATCCCCTCACTTTCAATTTATGTGTCCTTTTCCCCAGTCTTATAGGCAGCCTATTGTAGATTCTTTTCTTTTTATCCAGTCTGCCAGTTTGTCTTTTGATTGGAGCATCCAGTCCATTGACATTTAAGGTAATTACTGATAAATATGTATTTAATACAATTTAAAACTTGTTTTCCAGTTGATTTTATTTTTCTCCATTGTTCCTTTCTTTTTCTTTTTTAAATTGAAAAAGATTTAAATTTCCTTTTATCTTATGCTTGTTTATCTTCTTTTTGGTTTTTGTGAATGTATCATTTGGTTTTGATTTGTTGTTTCCCTGTTTTTTTCAAGTATATTAACCCCATCCTATATCTCCTTGCTTTAGCCTGATAGTCATATAGGCTCAAACACATTCTAAAAACAAAAACAAAAATCTAGATTTTCTTATCTCCTCCCCCACATTTTATGATTTTGATGTCTTTTTTTTAACCTCTTCAAGTTTATTCTTTTGCTGTTTCTTGCATTTATCATTGCTTTTACAAATAGGTTTTTTTTTTCTTCTCTTTGATCTGTATACTGGCTTATTTGATTACTTTCCAGTTGTGATTTCCTCTGTCATATATCATCTCATTTCTTTCCTATTTAGAGAAGACTTTTCAGTATTTCTTTTAGAATGGGTTTAGTATAGCTCTATTCTTTCAGTTTTTGTTTGTCTGAGAAATTCCTTACCTCTTCTTATATTTTAAACAATAATCTTGCTGGGTAGAGTATTCTAATTTGCAAATTTTCCTTTTTTAGAACTTTGACTATATCTTATGTCCTGTAGCACTTCTGTAGAAAAATCAGCTAACAGCTTGTTGGGGGCTCCCTTATAATTAATTTTTTGTTTTTCTCTTGCTGTTTATAGAATCTTTTCCTTATCTTTAACTGTTGACTTTTTTATTTTAATATGTCTTGGAGTAGATCTGTTTGAGGACCTCTGTGCTTCCTGTATCTATCTCAATATCTGTTCCCTTCTTTAGACTAGAAAGTTTCCAGCCATAATTTCTTCAAATATTTTTTCAATCCCAAAGATATTACAATCATCAATATATATGCCCCTAATATAGGAGAACCCAAATACATACAATGAATACTAACAGACATAAAAGGAAAAATTGATGGGAATACAATAATTGTAGGAGATTTTTAACATCTCACTCACATCAATGGTCAGGTCCTCTAGACAGAAAATCAGTAAGGCAGCAGAGATCCTAAATGACGTA